>NW_025813493.1:9887318-10076461 GCF_021976095.1 Xenia sp. Carnegie-2017
TGTTTATCAAACTTCCATGGATGGATAAGGCTTCTGTTGATATTGAAAGGGAAACTAAGAATATTATGGAGAATTTGTTTTTGGCAAGCAATGTTATCTTTATACTTTCAAAAACAACTATTCTACCACCCACACCAAAAAAATCTCTACCGAAAAATCTTTTAGCCAATGAAATTTATGAATATAAATGTGAGTGTGATGCTCGCTATGTAGGTAGAACGTCTCAAACGTTGGGTGATAGGATCAAACAGCAAATACCAACTTCAATCAGAAATGGGACAGTCCCCTCAAAACAACAAACAAAACGTGACTGTAAGAAAGTAATTTAGTTCATGTGACTCCGCGATAGGTAAACATCTCTTGAATAACTCCCATTGTGCTGATACTTATACAGACGACAATTTTAGAATCATTAAGAAATGGCGTTGATTCTTTCCAGTACGCTTTATGGAGACTGTTTTAATTAAGCTAACCAATCCCGTCTTCTGACGACAAAAGGATTATGTTTTTAATTTATCCATGTTTTAAGCGTCATCTCCCCATTTGGAGATGACGTATTCTCTTTCTTGGTATTATAAATATCGGTAGATTGTAAATTTTCATTTAGTAGACGTTGACACCTGAGGAATAGTTTGCCGAAATGCATCGTGTCGTTTAATTTAGAACTATTGGGTTAGTGCTCTTTACTTAAAACAGTTCTTTTAAGAACTATCAACTTATCATATTGGGATATTTATATGTACATATAACCCTGAATATTTTGGATTTGAGATTTCTATAGATTGCAATATCTATATGCTTTTTTTTTATCAGTTGTCGACTCTGTTAGACTTCGGGGACCAAAAAGTTCTAGGGGCAGAGGTCGTGTGGAAGTATTTTACAACGGAGAGTGGGGAACAATTTGCGATGATTATTGGGATTTAAACGATGCTAAAGTTGTTTGTCGACAACTTGTTTATGACTATGCTGTCAGGGCTTTACTAGGAGGCAATGTTCCTTATGGCAGTGGAAGAATATGGTTAGATGTCGTCCATTGTGTAGGAAACGAAAATAATATTTCGAGTTGTTCACACAGAGGATGGCAATCACATAATTATCGACATTATAAAGATGCTGGTGTACAATGTTCAAGCTTGTATTTGCATTATTTACCTTTTTATACAAAGATGATAAACTGAATTATTTGGCGGGTCCTCTATGATTAATTTAAACATTTAATATAATTTTATAATACTGAAACAGATATTGACAAATGCCTGAAGAATAAACACCGCTTAGGACGTTAAATTATTAGAATTATAATGCTTAAGTAACCATTTTATTACAACGTAACCAAATACAACGTACAGTGCAATGGAACAGAATAAGAATACAAATTAGATAGGATGTCAGCAAGACAAAGAACCTAATATAAACATAAGTGATAGTGCCAAAGTCCATGATGAATTATCCAATCATGTATCATCATTATAGATATAAAGTTCCTGTATCATATTACTCTAATAATACGTTTATCCTAATACTCCCACTTAATGATTATACTTGAATCAGTTGAATGTTTATTGTTCTTTAATCTTGATAACGCCTAACATGTTCCTGAATTTCTGAAAAGTATCTTTACTAAGTCCTTTTCTAAATATATCCGCTAGCATAGTCTCACTGGAACAATATTTAACAGAAATGATATTCTCGTGAACTTTCTCTCTCACATAGTGATATGCATCATGTTTTGTCCGGGAGTGGAATTTCGGATTTCTTGATAGCTCAATAGCCCCTTGGCTGTCTTCACAGATGATGGTAGGCTCTCGTTGTGTTATTGAGATACTATCCAGTAGTTTCCTCAACCAGACTACTTCTTGGCATGCTGTACTTAAAGATACATACTCGGCCTCTGTTGTTGATCTTGAAACCCATCCCTGTCCTTTGCTACACCAACTCACGGTATACCCATTAATTTGATATATGTACCCTGTAGTAGATCAACGTGTCACTATATCTCCACCCAAATCAGCATCTGAATATCCTGACAATATTGGATCATTGCCATCTGTGGTAAAATGTAAACCATAATCCATTTTACCTGGAATGTAACGTAGGATCCTTTTAATTCCTCTCCAATGCTCCTGTCCAGGTTTTGCCATAAACTTTGATAGAGTTCCAACTGCAACAGCTAAATCGGGTTGACTTATCAATGTAGCATAGTTTAAGCATCCAATTGCCATTTGATATTGTTTCACATAAACTGGATTCTCACCTTCACTTAACATTTTATACTTCTTTCCAAATTCAAGTGGTGTTGAGACTGCTTTACAATTTGGCATGTCGAATCTTTTCAATATTCCTTGTAGATATTTCCCCTGAATAGTTGTTAATATTCGTAATCGTTGATTTCGTTTTACACTCATCCCTAGTACATAATGAATCTCACCAAGATCTTCAACATGAAATCTATTTGCAATTCCTGACTTTTCTTTTTCCAACATCTCAATAGAATTGCAGAAATGGAGCATGTCGTCAACATATATTGCGATTATGACAAAGTGTATCTTGCCATTTTTGGACTTCACGGATTTGACATATACGCAAGTATTCATTAATCTTTCTTGCACCATTCAAAACAAATGTTTATCGATGAGAGGTATCCAGCACCTTGCAGCTTGCTTCAACCCCATACTTGGCCAAATGATATTCAAGATGATCTTTGTCAACAAACGATCAGGCTGCCGTAAAGAGATTTCTTCCTCTAATTCTCCTTTGAAGAAATGCAGTTTTGTTTATCTGTTTAATGTATTTGCACATGCCAATAATGAACTGGATGGTATTATATCTTGCCACTGGAGCAAAAGCATTTTGTAATCTACTCCATATGATTTAGCATAACCTTTAGCAACATTCCTTTAAATCATTCAATTGAGCATTACTTCTTTCTTCACTTTGTAAACCATTTCATTCTGAATACATTCTTGTTTTAAAAATAAATGTACTAAACCTAGTATGATTATCTTTCAAGGAACTCACTGCATTCATTCGCGCCTCTGTTACGCATTTATACGTGCTTCTGTCGATTGTTTGGCAGTTGTTACTGACTGTGTAACATTCTTCGTCAAATCTTTGAGGTGCTCTTCCTATCCTTCCACCTTCGAGTTGCCAAACTTCATTCATAAATCTCTCTTCGTAAGAATTTTTTCCTACTCGATTGTAATCATCTACTTCTCTTGCATGAACATTACCGTTTTCATGTTCAGTACTTCGATCTTCTATTGATTGCCTTTCATCATTGCTATTTACAGGAACATCATGTACATTAGATTTTCTTCATCTTCAATGAGTTTTTGCTTACGCTGTTTGTTTTCAAAGTTATAAAATTGCTGCTCGAGAAACATAATGTCACGACTTTTATAAAACTACTTCGACATTGGATCAAACACCTTAAAACTTTTTGTCCCATCAGGATAACCCATGAAAATCATCTTGAGAGATTTTGCATCCAACCTTTTACTTTACTGTTTAGGAATGTGCATATATGTTATGCAGCCAAATACTTTCAGATTACTTACATCAGGTTAAATTCCAAAAAGACACTGATAAGGAGTTATACCTTCCAAAGCAATTGCTCGACTTCTATTTCGAAGGTAAGTTGCTGTATTTACAGCTTGAGCACAGAATTTGTTGGGAAAACGTGAGTGCATCAACATACTTCTTGCTGATTCCATAATCGTACGATTCATCAGCTCTGCAACTCCGTTTTGCTCTGAGTTATACGGAACGGTTGTTTGATGTGTGATACCATTGTCCTTTAAAAACGACTCAAACTCTTTTGATTGTACTCACCACCGTTGTCTGTGCGTATAATCCTAACTTGCTTACTTTATATTAAAGTTGAAAACCTTTAATTTTTCCAAACTTCGTTCTTGTTCAACAAAAGTAAACTTGTACATATCTGGTGTAGTCATCGATAAGGAGATAATATCGAATTCCACCAATGGAATTCTCTTTGTGTAAGATCCACATACCTCGCTGAACGGTTCCTTAGCTCGTTGTGAAACGCCTCGAAAAGAGCAACCATGCTGTTTCCCATCACACAAGCTTACAAACTGATTTCACCTGTTACATTGCCAATTCCATCGACTCATATCATTCTCGACGAGTTTACATTATTTATTCCAAGATTCACAACTCCAATGCCATAAATTAAATGTGTTTGTGTTTTTGTTCTTGCAACATTCAATACTCAACAATTTTCAAAATGTACAGTTTTCCTTGTAGTTCTCCAACTGCTAACAGTTTGAATTCTTCTAGTTTACAAACATCGTTTTCGAAGTAACAATCGCTCCAAGTCTTAACATCGCTCGAAACAGATAATAAATTCCTATTTGTCAGGTAAGTACAATACATCCAACGAGTTGTTTTGTTTCCGTCGCCAAGAATAGCTTTTGCCTTATAAGTTCCTTTGCCATACGCTAAAATACAATTCCAAGGTTTACTACACACAGTTGATTAAATTCTACGTAATTTCATAAGCCTTCCAAATCGTAAGTCATGTGCTGCGTTGCACCGGAGTCGATAATCCAATCTGAATTCCTTGTAATATTTGATGAATTTGAAATCAACGCATCACCATTATCGATCTCGCTATTTTCTTCGTTTTCTGCAAGCTGGGCAGACTTTTTTCCCTCATTGATTGAAAAATTGCCACTGTTTAGAAACTGCTTCGTCTTCTTCTGCAGACAGTGTTTTGCTAGATGCCCTTTCTCGTCACAAATGAAACACTTGCCACGAAAGCATTTCTTTCGATTAAAAATGTTCTTATTCTGACCACCACGTTGTTTCCCACCTCGAAACTCAATGCATCCGTTTTCTGGTCTCGGAATCTTTGGCTCTGTCTTCATTATTTAAAACATTTTTCACTTTCTCATAAGAAAGGTCATTCTCACCAACAAGAATCCAGTGCCGTTATTAACGACTTATATTTATCTGGCAACTAGCCAACAGAGTCACCGTCCGTTCCTATCCGATAACTTACGCCCATTTCCCTTAACTGATCAAATGAATTTAAGTTGCAGTATGTTCCAACATATTCTCCTCCAACATGAAATTTTGACAATATTATGCGATATATAACCTTTTGAAGGAACGATTCCCTGGCAAATTGACTTTTCAAAGCGTCCCATGCTTCTTTGCCGTTATCGTTTCTCTAACGTGCACTTGCTGATCAGACTCGAAAGACAAGCAAATATACGTCCATGCCTTTTTCGCGGATGAATCGAATCTCCTTCGAGCATCAGCACCGGCATCGCCGTTAGTAGCAATCCACTACCTTCGGCGAATTCCAATGTCCATGCTTTCAAATATAACCGCATTGAAGCCCATGACCGGTAGTTCGTGCCATTCCAATTTGCGAACTTAAGAGCGCTATCCGAAAGAAGATGCAAGTTTTAACACTTACTTATCCAAGACAGTTTGCGTCCTGGGCCCATAACCTATTAGAATTATATCGCTTAATCAACCATTTTATTACAACGTAACGAAATACAACGTGCAGCGCAATAGAACAGAATAAGAATACCAATGAGATAGGTGGTCAACGAGACAAAGAACCTAATATAAACATAAGTGTTAGTGCCAAAGTCCATGATCAATTATCCAATCATGTATCATCATTATAGATATAAAGTTCCTGTATCATATTACTCTAATAAAACGTTTATCCTAATAAAAATAACTAAATAAACACAACTCGTTTCACAAGTACATGATTAAAGATAACCAATTTTATGATTGCCCATAAAAAGATTAGATAATACCAGAGAAAAAGGGTAGCCCATTGACCAAATTTTCCGTGAAGGAATGTGATAATCCTTATGTTATCAGTTTTGTTACGATTGTTTTATAATGGCTTTTGCAAGCTAAGGCTGCACGTTATGAAGCTCCATCAAAATCTTTTGCATATTTAAATAGAGCATCTCTGATTTTACATCTTGGTGCTTTCTATATGTGCTATCCATCTTGCAATTTATTTTAAATTCGTTTTTACTGACCGTTAAGGTTTAGCAAAAGCCATACCTAGATATTCACGAAACGTATTTTCAATAATAAAAGAAGGCCTTTAAAATACGATAAAGATTCCCTCGATGTAAACAAAAAGAGCCTATGTGAACAATTTACTTAACACTTTTACAGTTTCACGCCATGGTAAATCAAATGATTGGATGGAAAACCAATGGGAAAATTCTCCGCAAGAAGTTAGCACGTTAGCCTATATTATATAAGGAAATGAGGACTGTTCTAAATAAAAATTTTCTAGACTAAAGAAAGTCAAATAGTGTCTAATTGTCCAAAATTTTTGATATTGTACTTATGTAAGTTTTTTTTATCAATTTTTTGTTACTAATTTAAATCATTAATTTCGCTCAAGAAGATTTTACAATTGCATTTAACATAACAGGATACTTTAAAGGTATACATGTAAATTAGAAGATTTCAGAGTTGAGAGTTCTGTGTTTGGTAATATCTATATAATTTCTTTTTTTATCAGTTTTAAACTCTGTTAGACTTCAGGGACTAAAAATTTCTAGTGACAGAGATCATGTGGAAGTATTTTACAATAAAGAATGGGGAACAATTTGTGATGATAACTGGGATTTAAACAATGCTAAAATTGTTTGTCGACAACTTGGTTATGTCTATGCTGTCAGGGCTTTACTAGGAGGTAGTGTTCCTTATGGCAGTGGAAGAATATGGTTAGACGGAGTTCGTTGTGTAGGAAATGAAAATAATATTTGGAGTTGTTCACATATTGGATGGGGAACACATAATTGTAATCATATTGAAGATGCTGGTGTACATTGTTCAGGTTTGTATGAACAAAATTGGAAAATAATTCAACACAAATTCACCTCCCTTTTTATATAACTTCTTTGTCGGTCACGCTCTACTAATGAGCATGTTAGGTCACAAGTTATGAATATTCGCACATATATAAGTATTCACACCAACCCCCAATCAATGTTCTAGTTTTAGACCTGGGCGTAACCAACCTGCTTGTATTAAGTCTTTGGCCTGTTGATTTACTTACGAAAACAATAATTTTGATTGTATGTCAGTTGGCGCTTCATTAAACATTTTTCAAATTCTACTGCAGATGCATAGATGCAGATATCTACCACTTCATGCCTGAATGACCAACCTTGTAAAAATTTTTTAAAGGATTGCGTGCTTCGTCGATCTTGTTTGGTATGGATGATACGCTTTAATTCTTTCTTTGATGCATTTTCGTTTGCAAAAGTTAATCCAGCATTTGAATTAACAAACTCAAAATTTCCGACTCCTCCAACGACAGTATATGATAAATAATATGCCTATTGTGCTAATTTTTCCAAAGCAAATCTCATTGCTTTCAATGGCTTAGTTGTTTTTGGTAGGTTTTTAATGATGAAAATAATTCAAAATAGCATTACAAAAAATAGCATTCTTTTGCATTGGAATTTACTTAAGTTTGTTTAAAATGAACATTTTATGTGATACCAAAATAAATTTGTCATTCACGTAATAAGAATTTGTAAAAAGCAGTCTAACGTTGTAACTGATTGGTTTGAGAATTTGTTTTCAAGTCAGAACTGATTTCAACCAATCAAATTAATACGTTGAAATGAGCTCAATTTATTAAAAACGAAAACGAGAAATTGATATCATGTGAAATGGGATGAATAAAGATAATTACCTAAGAAATTAGCCATGTTTGAATTTGATATACTTTAGAAAGTTCCATGTTATGTTAAGTAAAAAAGGAGGTAAACCATATTAAAATAAACTACAAAAATTGAACAAAAGATGATTATAACAATACTCCTTTTTTGGCTTTATAGTATTTTATCTATGAACGGAAACTAACATCTGCAGTGCACATTTTTCTTTTAGTTTATAGAGACACTTGAAATAGTTAACCAATTTGAATAACATCAAAATAAACATATTTTATCCCGGTGTGTTGTTATAAGGAATTAAAATAATTTGGTCTGTTATTTTCGATGTAAATGGTATTTCTTGGAATTGTTAAAACAATATTTTTGTTGCATATTTTGTCTGACACTAAATTTCTGCAGTTATGCCTCTTCATCCCAAAGATAATGAAAAATTGTCAAAATTTGTGTCCCCGTCCACAGAAAAGTACTAGTTTTGCGTTGATGTCAAAATTCAAAAAGCCAGTATTACTAGCACTTAAGGACAAGACAATTCCTGCTTCAGTTATATTTTTTCTCAGCTGCTGTTTGAGAAGAATAGAAAATAACTCGCCAGAATTCAAAAGAGGAATTTCATTGATAGCCACATTGCGTCTTCAATGATAAGTAAGGAAAACATAAAGAAAACCTAAAATTTAGAGCCTATCACATATTTTAAAAACAGTGGCTCTTATGGATTAAACTTCGTTATCAAGAGCATATTTTTCATTTATCATAGTCATGCTTATACGTAATCCAACAGATAATCTAACAAAATCTTTTAATCTTATAAAACACTCTTATGAAACTTACTATTGTATGTTTTTAATCATTTTCTGTAGTTTAGAGTAGCGCAACCATGCATCATATATACATAGCTGCCATCTGGTAATTTGACTAATCTAAAATTCTTTAAAAAATTTAACCGTTCGCAAATCTTTTTATCATTTTATACTTATCCTTATGATGAAACAAAAACGAATTGATTGATCACAACCAATGGTAAAGTTCTACTAATTGATACTTATAAATGTCTAGAAATGTATTATTTCATATTTCCATTGAAACGCAAGAGGAGATAGTAGCTACATCAAAAATATTTGAAGCAACCATCATTAAGTATTTTTATTCTAAATACAAATAACAAAATTGTTTTTCAAGTAACACAGACATTTAAGAATTATAAAATATTCGCAAAATGTTTTACGTTTTTAGATGAGAATGATAAAAAACTAAACTTGAATGCTTGTGTGATAAAAATATTTGATTGGAAATAATAACTAAGATTTACAATTGTGGGAAATGATAAAGAAAAAGAGCTAGATAATATAACAAATTGCAATGGGAAAATCATCATCTAACATCAATACAGAATTCATTTTAAAGAGCAAAAAATACATGCAAAACAAATGATAAATTTCTCGGCTCTTTTTTCTTCTGCTACAATTATTCAACACTGCAAGAATATTTCGGACAGATGAGAAATAACTTTTAATTGTCTGAAAGAAAATATTTGAAGAAGTAAGAATTTTTGAAGACTGCAAAGTTGATTTCCTCTATTTAGCTTTTTAGACTTTCTTGAATTTATCAGTTCTGTCAAAATGCTCATAAATTCCATTCAATTCAGAGCTTATATCATTATGAGAGTCGAATTTTCTATACGGCTGAAAGAAGTTGTAAACAGAATATCGTGTATATCATAAAATGTAAGTCGAAAATTTTGCTCTGAAAATGTTTAGGGGGGGATGGGTGTCTCTAACCATTAATGTGTCTTTTTTGTCCTTATTTTCTGCATTTTTGAGAGATGAAAGGGGATGAATACATTGAAATAAACTAAATTTATTAAAAACATGAGAAATTAAAATCATATGAAATGGGATGTATAAAGATAATTACCTAAGAAACTAGCCTTGTTTGAACTTGATTTACTTAAAAAGTTTAATGTTAGGTTAAGTAAAAAAGGGTAAATCATATTATAGTGAACTATAAAAATTGAACAAAGTTGCTTATAGACAATACACGTTTTTTTATTTATAGTATCTTATCTATGAGCGGAAACTAACATCTGCAGTGCACATTTTTCTTTCAGTTTATAGAGGCACTTGAAATAGTCAACCAAGTTAAATAACGTCATCATAAACATATTTTATCTCGAGAAGTTTTTATAAGGATTTAAAATAATTTGGTCTGTTATTTTCGATGTAAATGGTATTTCTTGGAATTGTTAAAACAATATTTTTGTCGCATATTTTTTCTGACAAAATTTCTGCAATTATGGCTCTTTATCCCAAAGATAATGAAAAATTATCAAAATTTGTGTCCCTGTCCACAGAAAGTACTTGTCTTGCATTAATGTCAAAATTCAAAAAGCCAATATTACTAGCACTTAAGGACAAGACAATTTCTGCTTCAGGTATATTTTTTCTAAGCTGCTGTTTGAAAAGAATAGAAAATAACTTGTCCGAATTCAAAAGAGAAATTTCATTGGTAGCCACATTGCGTCTTCAATGGTAAGTAAGGAAAACATAAAGAAAACCTAAAATTCAGAGACTATCACATAATTTACGAACAATAGCTCTTATGGATTAAGCATCCTTATCAAGATCATACATTTCATTTATCATAGTCATGCTTATACTTAATCCAACAGATAATCTAGCACAATCTTTATCTTATGAAATACCTAAAGCATTATGAAACATTTTTGTATGCTTTTTTAAACATTTTCTGTAGTTTATAGTAGTGCAGCCATACCTAATATATACATAGTTGACACTTGGTAATTTGACTACTCTAAAATTCTTTAAAAAACTTTTACCGTTCTTTTCATCATTTTTTATTCATCCTTATGATGAAACAAAAACGAATTGATTGATCACAACCAATGGTAAAGTTTTACCAATTGATATTTTGAATGTCTGGAAATGTATTATATCATATTTCCATTGATACGCAAGAGAAAATATTAGCTACATCAAAAATATTTGAAGCTACCATCATTAAGTATTTTTATTCTAAATACAAATAACAAAAAAATGTTTTTCAACTAACACAGACATTTAAGAATTATAAAATATTTGCAAAATGTTTTACGCTTTTAGATGAGAATGATAGTAAACTAAAACTAGAATGCATGTGTGATAAAGACTATTCGATTGGACATAATGACTAAGATTTACAATTAAGGGAAATCATAAAGAAAGAGAGGTACATAATATAACAAATTGAAATGAGCAAATCATCCTCTAACATCAATACAGAATTCATTTTAAAGAGCAAAAAATACATGCAGAACAAATGATAAATTTCTCGGCTTTTTTTCTTCTGCTACAATTATTCAATATTGCAAAATATTTCCGACAGATGGGAAATGCCATTTAATTGTCTGAAACAAAATATTTGAAGAAGTAAAAATTTTTTAATACTGCAAAGTTGATTTCCTCTCTTTAGCTTTTTAGACTTTCTTGAATTTAGCAGTTCTGTCAAAATTCTCATAAATTCCATTCAATTCAGAGCTTGTAATTACTATGAGAGTCAGATTTTCTGCACATTGAAAGAAGTTGTAAAGTCATTAATGTATATCATGTAAAATGTAAGTCGAAAATTTTGCTCTGAAAATGTTTAGGGGGGGATGGGTGTCTCTAACCATTAATGTGTCTTTTTTGTCCTTATTTTCTGCATTTTTGAGAGATGAAAGGGAATGAATACATTGAAATTGACTAAGCTTATTAAAGACATGAGAAATTAAAATCATGTGAAATGGGATGTATAAAGATAATTAGCTAAGAAACTAGCCTTGTTTGCATTTGATGTACTTTAGAAAGTTTCATGTCAGGTTAAGTAAAAAAGGGTAGTTCATATTATAATGGACTATAAATATTGAACAAAGTTGCTTATAGACAATACACGTTTTTTTTATAGTATCTTATCTATGAGCGGAAACTAACATCTGCAGTGCACATTTTACTTTTAGTTTATAGAAACACTTGAAATAGTTGACCAATTTAAATAACGTTTCATAAACATATTTTATCTCGAGAAGTTGTTATAAGGATTTAAAATAATTTGGTCTGTTATTTTCGATGTAAATTGGATTTCTTGGAATTGTTAAAACAATATTTTTGTTGCATATTTTTTCTGACAAAATTTCTGAAATTATGGCTCTTTATCCCAAAGATAATGAAAAATTATCAAAATTTGTGTCCCTGTCCACAGAAAGTACTTGTCTTGCGTTAATGTCTAAATTCAAAAAGCCAATATTACTAGCACTTAAGGACAAGACATACTCTGCCCAGGTATATTTTCGCTTCGCTTTGAGAAGAATAGAAATAACCGTCTGAACTCAAAGAGAAATTCTAATATAGCCATACATGCGTCTTCTACAGGTAAGGGAAAACATAAAGAAACCTAAAATTTGGAGTCCTACTGCATAAATTTAAGAACAATAGCTCTTATGTATTAAACTTCCTTATGAAGATCATACATTTCATTTATCATAGTCATGCTTATACTTAATCCAACAGATAATCTAACACAATCTTTATCTTATAAAATACCTAAAGCATTATGAAACACTTTTGTATGCTTTTTTAAACATTTTCTGTAGTTTATAGTAGCGCAGCCATACTTAATATATACATAGTTGCCACTTGGTAATTTGACTGATCTAAAATTCTTTAAAAAACTTTCACCGTTTCGAAAATGTTTTTATCATTTTTTATTTATCCTTACGATGAAACAAAAACGAATTGATTGATCACAACCAATGGTAAATCTCTACTAATTGATATTTATTTCTATTGATACGCAAGAGAAAATAGTAGCTACATCAAAAATATTTGAAGCAACCATCATTAAGTGTTTTTATTCTAAATACATATAACAAAAAAATATTTTTTAATTATTATAGACATTTAGGAATTATAAAATATTCGCAAACTGTTTTATGTTTTTAGATGAGAAAGATAGTAAACTAAAACTTGAATGCATGTGTGATAAAGATTATTTGATTGGACATTAAAGCTAAGATTTAGGATTGATGAAAATGATAATGAAAAAGAGTTACATAACTCAAAAAATTGAAATGGGCAAATCATCATCAAACATCAATACAGAAGTTATTTTAAAGAGCAAGAAATAAATGCAGAACAAATGATATATTTTCATTCTCTTGTTTCTTCTGCTACAATTATTCAATATTTCAAGAATATTTTTGACAAATGGCAAATGCCTTTTAATTGTCTGAAACAAAATATTTGAAGAAGTAAGAATTTTCTAATACTACAAAGTTGCATTCCTCTATTTAGCTTTTAAACTTTTACTTCTAGCCTCTGTCAAGATGCTAACAAATTCTACTTAATTCAGAACTTATATACTACGAGAGTCGAACTCTTTCTATACGACTGACAGATGAAATAGGAATTTCATTTAACAGCCTTTCTCTCTAAAATAGATGCATATAGTTACAGAGAGTCCAGGGATTCTGTTAAACACTGAGCAGCCAGATGATTTTGAACTAATTTATTGCCTTAGTTAAGGAACATTGCCTTTTACCTATTCATCAGAAAATTAGCAATAATAGATAAGTTTGAAATTAACTCATTTTGAATTTTTTCTAAGCTGCTCATGGAATTTCTATATTTACTATTTCCTTATAGTGGATAGACACTGAATGTATTTATTTCTTTTATTTCTATCTTCGTGAAACTCCTTACATCTATTTATTCAAAATAAGTTCTACGCTAAGGAACTCTACTTATATGATGTTGTAAACACGAGTCATTATAATGAACAATTTTTCGAATCTATTGAAACAATATACAATCATCATCAATTTTCTGAAAGGAAACGTGAAAATACTTTTTAGAGAAGGAATTTAAAATGTTACATAATTATAGAAATCAATACTTGACTTATACATCCCAAAAAAGTTTAAGAACAACCTGATTATATGATTATATTGATGATAAGCCTTTCATAAATGAAGTAAATGTTTTACAACGAAAGCTTTAAAAAAAGTAATAATCGTCCACCTTCTAACAAATAGATAATAAAGATGATATCAAGCTCAGCAAAAGTGTTTCTTGGGACTCTCATAATCCTGTCTATTAGTGGCCAAGTAGTAAATGGGAATGACGACATATCAATTTGCAAGAAAAGCTTAGAGACACTAAAAGACAACGTGAAAGAATGGATGGAAACTTGCGTTGATAAAAATGGCAATGACGATAGCAAAACTGCATGCAAGGAATTAAAACAGTACAACAAAGAAATGATGCAAATGCAAACAGAGATGTGTTTTTACAAAGGTATAATCATTAGATTTGACAAATTTTCATAGTTTCTTGTTCATAGCGCCAAAAACAGTATGCAACACCAATCGGTAGAAGTTATGCAGCCAATCTAATTTCAGTTACTAGTAATTATTCTACAGTGAAAAATTCTTTCTAAAAACACTTATTCTGCTCTTTCACCAAATATTATGATTTTAAAGTCTATGAAAATTTGCATTTTTTCAATCCACTTGCATCGTTGTGATTTTTATTTTTTTTATTATTTATTTAGATGTTTATCCAAAGCCATATTTGATTATTATGAGCTTTGATAAAGTATACTCTGTTGATTCTATTACTGGAGATATTCATGTCAGCACTATTAATGGATCCAATAAGAATAATTTTGACCATGCCTCAAAATATAATGACATTGACATTGATGTAGTTGAGAATGTGCTTTATTACATTGATGACAAAGACATCAAACGGGGAAATTTTGACTTAACTAGAAACGAAATTTTTGCAAAAAATGTTTTTGTTCGTGATATTACAGTTGACTGGATTGGTCGTCGTATCTTTTACATTGACTTCACGAACATTATCTACCAAATTTTTTTGGAAAAGAAAATTACAAGTGTTATGAGGCTTCAACCAGGCTTGCAATTTTCCAGCATTGCATTTGACTCAAAACATGGGTAAGGCGATATTGAAATTCTTTTTATTAACTTGTAAACGTAAAATTAAGAAACTATGTCAATCTAAGGGAGGGTTTTCTTAAGTAAGCTAAAAGTTTTTATTATTATAGACGGTATTTTAATTTAATAGTAAAGTTGAATTTTTGAAGTCCGTATTATGGCCTGTTATTTAAAAGTACAAGAATAGAGAAAATATTTATTTTCGAGGGAAAACAAAACTCGCTTTTTCCCGAAGGAGCGAATATTAAGTATTTTTTGTGTATAAAGAAACAAACGTCATATAATTTGACAGCTTTTCAATAAAATGAACGAGATTTGGCCAGCAAAATTTTATTGCGTGACTATGAGGCATTTCAAACGAACTGAAAAGATGAGCTCAATGCGTGTGATTATTCAGCACACATGAAGTAGAAAATAACATACAGATCCTGAAATTGCAAAAATCGACAGCAATATTTATGTTGAGCAAACAAAGAGCTTTAACAAAAATGTAACAATGAGAAAATAATGTTTATAATTGATGAAGTCGTTAAATGAAATAAAACAGAGAGATAGAAACTGCAATAAATATGAAATAATTACTTTACAGATGAAGGTTTAGTCAAATACTCACAGAACATTGGTTTGCCACAACCTAGAAACAAAAAGTAGTCCATCTTCACAGTGCAGCTTCGTGTTGTACATTTAATGAGATTACTGGCTTCGGCTGGCCACCTAAGAGCGCTTTTCTTTGTCAAAAAATGCAATTTGCTTGACGCCTACATGGTAATCATATGATTAATAAGATATGCCCTACACCAAAAATTTCAACAGATTGGGAGTATTGTTTGTTGCTTTGCTTTGCCCTCTCATATACTTTAACCCTTTTTGAGGGAGTGTAAGAAGTGTGTAACAATCTCAATACGAAATTGCAATAAAGTTTTAAAAAATTCACGAAGATGGTGAGCGTAAAAAACTTCAAATTTTCGTTTTTTATTGAAGATAAAAAAACTGCACACATTCCCACGCAGTTACATCAAAAGTATGAAAAAGGATTTTAGTTTTCAAAAAATGTGAAAATTTAAAAAAATCAGTACATCAAGTTTATAGTTTTTCAAGCCTTCTTTTAACTTGCATGAATGACGGAGTATATTGAAAAGTCAAGAGCTGCAAATTAACGGTATGCACACTACCATTCAATAAATTCAATCACACATCCAGTCAAATCACCGGAATAGTAAATCATTTCGCTACCTTTAGTTCATGCAGTGTTTCTTAGTGTAACTTAGGCAAACGTTAGATCTGTAGTTGCTCAACTGATGATGAATGTGAATATAATAATCATGTTAGAGATTAAAAAGAAATTGGCTGAAAAGCCTTATGAAGCAAGAAATTTCTGAATATATTATAAATAATTTACGAATTTAAAAAAATTTCTTCTTCTAACGATTCCTATGAACTCTCCATTCATGAGAGACCTTTAATCAATAAATACAAGTCTTCACTCATGGTTCAAGAAAGTTCCATTGCACTAAACCTCTCTCAGCTTCAGTATATTTTACTTCTCAACTTCTTTATCATGTATTCCATTTGACACCGCCTCCTTAAATCGTAATTTAACACCTTTTCTAAATACAATATCTTGTCTTAACATCTCATTATAAATTGTTACTTGCCTGAATATGTCTTGAGTAAGGATGAAACGTCAGTATTAATTCCATTTTACAATTTTTGGTCTATTTCTATGGCTCTAATTAAAACTTTATGTTGGGCATTAATTTTTATCATATTACAAGAAAAAATTAATTTCCACGAACACAAAAAACCAAAAGAACGGCAGTATATAGGAGAAAATTTTTAAAGAGTTTGGGGCGATGATAATGGGTAAGCTGCGATGATAATCAAAACTGCTACTTGCATCAAACATTTTTGATAAAGTAAAAGCCATAATGTTTAAGCAGTTTTATTAGCTTGTCGAATCCAGAGATTCTTAAAAACACGAACATGACATGGCGATAGACTCATCATTTTCAAATGATACCAATAGCGCTAGCTCCAGTGTCATTCTATTTCTGATTTTTCTGAAAAACAATGAAAAAATTTGACAATTAAAAACAGAAGGTTAAGATAGTTGTAAAAAATCGTTTGTCCAAACAAACTGAAAAAAAGTATCAACAAAAGACATGGTTTTTGAAGCTATAGCTCTTTTAAAGACATATGTAGAGGATGATCCATCCAAAGAGCTGTTACGTTTCATGCAAGATGAAACTGAAACATTAAGAAAGCTTAAAATTGAAATGACAAAGCTTTCTTAATTTTATATCTACAATAAATGGTGCATATCATTTACCAACACCAAATTGTCAACTCGAACAAAATTTCCACGCATCAGATAATTTTCAGCATTATCAATTACCAACACAATTCATTCAGCAGCCACTCCAAACTACAACATTGCTCATTCCGACAATAATCTCAAACAATACTAATCTATATAGAAGTTATGTGAATAAAAATAACATACTACATTTACTATTATGCTCTTTATCACGTGCAATCTTTAATTACTGCATATATTTTAGTTCGGTTTTTAAAAGAGAGATTTCAAATGATAAAGGTGATCTTTTACTGTTAGTTACAATAGCTTTATTTTGCTATATTATCAAATTTCATGAATATGTTCCATTAAACCGTCTATAGATGAAAGTAGTTCTGAATACTTTAAAAACATCTTTGTCTAAACTAAAAAAACATTCTATCTTTCGTTTCTTGCATTTATTAGCCTGCTTATTGTTTATGTAGTTCAGTACTTATAGAGAACACTAATGTACAAAACAATTATTTTTATTAAGGTATCTATTCTTGGCAGAAAGTACAGAACTTTCCTTATGGTTATGGAGCATGACTGCAAATAAACATCATATTTTTTCAGTTTCACTTCAGTCAATAGCACGTGATCTAACGCTTGACATGGCTAAAGAGAGGATTTATTGGCGAGTTTCAAACGGAAATGTTTTTTCTTGTGATTACAACTCCCATAATGTAATAGATTTTGGAATCCTAGGTCCAATGGCGTGTATTTGGGATTTCATTTATATCATGACTAGTGTTGGACGAAGTGCTGTTAGTGTCCATAACACAAATAGATCAACGTATAAGACGTAAATACTTTCTTCCTGTAAACAACGGTGATCTCGATTTGGCATTGTAGCTATATACATTTACCCTGACTCAAACGGTAGTTAAATATTTACTTATTTGAAATAATAATCTAAGATTCTGCAACTCCCAATGTAATGTTCATAAAATGAAAGATTAAAAAGTTCAAAGTCCATAATTGCCTCATTAGTAAATTGTTGTTCTTCCTAAAATTGGAAAATTTGTTCATAATCCAAGCAAAAAGCTCTAATTTGGCATTTTGCCTGTCTATTCTTCACTTCTTGGTGTTTAAATTAGAGTCTTATTGTTTCTTATGACCATTTCACAATCATTGGGCTTGAACCAGTCTTAAAATAAAAATCATGAAAATAGATTGAAAGACAAAAACGTCCAAATTCAGCATGTTGTGCAGTGTTTAATGTTTTTTCATTTCTTAAAATTTCAGTATATTGCAAAAACAGAGTTTAAACTTTACATCTTTGGATTAAACTAGATTTGAAACTTTTCACTTTCTTTTTGCATGCTGTTCAAATTGAGGCGATTACAAGTACTCTCGTGGTTTCTGAGATTAATTTTTATCCATTACTTTAAATAACAAGGCAAAGCCATGCCAAAGTACATGAGCTCTTGATACATTTGTGAGAACTACTGATGAATTGATAATTTTTGAACATTTCACAATTATCTAACTTCTTTAGTATATCCTTTATAGTGTCTCAAAAACAGCAAGCAAATTTGTTCATACTCTGTAAATTTTTCAACATTTATTTAATTGTTTTGTTTTTACGAAATGTGCGACACTCAAAATACCAACATTGCATAATAAACTTGCTTCTACGTAGTCAACGTGGATACTGAGTGACAAATTGTGCTCTTTGGAGAATATGTTTCATTTAAAATACCCTGGTTGATTTTATTTTAATTTTATTGATCGATATAGCGACAAGCACTTTTCACTTTCCTTTGTGTGGACCCAACACATACTATCGTAAAATTAATGGAACATTGAACTGCACGTGTATGGAAGGATACTCAGGAGAATGTAACTCGTGCCAAGGTATGGATTTATTACTGTCTTTATCAAGATGTTTTATCACCGATCATGAATAAAGAGCATCTCTGTGCAGTTTTAAAACTTTGCTCTTTGTTGAGAATCCTGAGCTGTTCTCTGTGCTGTTGCTTCTTTGCAAGGAATTTACTGCATCTACATTTTACATGTAACCGCAAAAATAAGGCTCAAAACCACACATACAAGTTCATCATTATCAATACAATCAAGCAGGAAATCAGTAATAAATTTATAAAAGGTTCAATACACTTAAAACTTACTCAGCACACAACAAGAGTATGGTTCTCTAAATGACAATAGCATATGTTAGCATTAACACATTTTGATTTTCTCTACATTAAGGAGGGGGTAGGGTTAGGGTTAGTGTAAGTGTTAAGGTTAGGTTTAACACTCCTCTTGCAGTTAGTAATCTAGCTATGGCCCTGCTAAACTAGATACACTATATTAGACAGTCTTGAGTTTATTATTGGTTGGCTTTCGTAAACTAAGAATTCTGTAAATCCAAACTTTAAAAAGCATTTTGACAGACATGCTTCCAGACCTCCTAGAATGAGTGCACCTAAATAATATTACATCAAATTTCTTCAACCAATGTGATTGTAGCTTTATGAACTTATTCCTAGAACAGACAAATATAGCTGTTGTCCGATTACTCAGTAGGCTATGTAGGCTGAAGCTTACATGGCCGCGTTATAAAAAGTCCTGATCTCTTTAAACATAGTTTTTACTCTTTGTCATTCTAGATGAGATAAATGTTAAAAATTTCTATAATATATTCTGCATGAAACTGCACGATATACTATTATAATGCTTTATGTATAGAACTCATAAAGTAGTAAGTTTCTCTCGTTCGAAATTTAAATTTATTCTATAATGTTTACACTATGAGTAACAAAACGGAAGCAAAGGCAAAGGAGCATAAGAAACGTAAACGTCCTTAAAAGACTGAAATTTTTGGAAGAAAGTTATATCACTTAAAGTTCCACAAATTTTTCTAAGCCTACAGGCCGCGCAATTAGTCATCCGCCGCTTAGTATGGGTGCATGCACTGATAACGTTCATTCATATATATCTTGTTAATTTTCGATGTAAGAAAATTAGGTTTTACTGTTGAGCATTCACTTCCTTTAAAAACCTAAATAAGCAATATTTTTAAGAGGTACAATTAATAAGCTCAAAAAATGTATGCAAATAATGTGTAATAACGTTTTTCAGTAATTGGCATTTAATTTCTACTGGGTTTAATAAAATTTCAAATGACTTTCTTACTATTCAATTTAACGCTATTAGAGTTAGACTGCAATTTTTTGTTCAGACATAAAAAATTTCATTTAAGCACACATTACAATGAAATTGACTTTAATCTGGAAAATTAGGAATGTTATTTGAAATGGGCGTAAAAATGAGCTATATTTGACAGCTTATCTCAAGTTCATGCACATTTTTGGTGTTATGATTTCCTTATTTTAGTATTTCTTTCTCGATTACAATATTATGGAATGAATTAGTTTTTAGTTGAAAACAGACAGTTGATTATGCAAAATATAAATATATAACAAAATCCACATCAACACTTAAGATTATTATAACGATCCAATTAAACACGAAGGTTTCCCCTTATGATTAAAATGTCACGTGTTAGCCGGACTACATAAGCTTCACAAACAATTTCTTTTATTTCTTTTACAATTTCTATACAATCTTTTTAAGAATTGTATTCCATTATACTTTACTCTGCAACTTGTGGCTACTCTGCAAAACCAGCTCAAATTTATTTTTTCATTCGTCTAGCAAGCTGTCCTTTTGATTGGTTGCATATAAAATCATCTTGTTATTTCTTCAGTGCAAAAGCAGCAACATGGAATAAAGCAAGAAAACTTTGTCAACAGAAGGGAGGTGATCTTGCTTTTCCAAAGAGTAATGCTGACAATAATGCCATTTCCCTAATTATCTCAAGAAAACGGTTTGAAGGTCATTTTATTGGTTTGTATCGCAATAAAAGCGATAATCAATTCTACACAGTTCAAAATGTAAAGCCCACTTTTATATTATGGTATGTTGGAGAACCTAATAACTATCGTTATGTAGAGGACTGCGTTGTAATTTATGACTTATATTATAAATCCAATTGGAATGATGCTCGATGTGTAAACCACTTCAAATTCATCTGTCAACGTGAGAGACGTAATTTAAAATGTGAGTAGCTTCTAAAATTTTTAATACATTAGATACTTTACATATATTTACTATTTTGTGGTAAAATGGGTGAAATCTTAAGTTATTGTTTTCCTGCCAAAAAAATGTTAGAACTAGGGAACTCATTCGACCATTTAGCAGACTGTTGAGCCTGAAATCGAATTCTGAACTTTTTGTGCAACTAAGAGTGATTCAATGAATGGCCCAAGGTGAAATGTTAATGGCTTGAAGGCAAATAATTCTCTTATCGTCAAAAATAGTTTAACATATTCAACTAATATTAGTGTGGTACCAAATTTGGCCAATCTGAAAAATTGCAATTTTTAATTTTCGATGTAAGAGAATTAGGTTGTACTGTTGAGCATTCACTTCCTTTAAAAACCCAAATAAGCAATATTTTTAAGAGGTACAATTAATAAGTTCAAAAAATGTCTGCAAATAATTTGTAATAACGTTTTTCAGTAATTCGCATCTAATTTCTACTGGGTTTAATAAAATTTCAAATAACAACACTATTCAATTTAACGCTATTAGAGTTAGACTGGAATTGTTTATTCGGAACGAAAAATTTCATGTAAACACACATTACAATGAAATTGACTTTAATCTGCAAAATTAGGAATGTTATTTGAAATGGGCGTAAAAATGAGCTATGTTTGACAGCTCACCTCAAGTTCATGCACATTTTTGGCGTTATGATTTCTTATTTTAGTATTTCTCTCTTGATTAAAATATTATGGAATGAATTAGTTTTTAGTCTAAAACAGACTGCTCATTATGCACAATATAAATACATAACAAATCCACATCAATACTTAACGATTATAATAACCATCCATTTAAACACAAAGGTTTCCCCTTATGATTAAAATTTCAAGTGTTAGCCGGACTACATAAACTTCACAATCAATTTCTTTTATTTCTTTCACAATTTCTATACAATTTTTTTAAGAATTGTATTCTATTATACTTTACTCTGCAACCTGTGGCTACTCTACAAAACCAGCTCAAACACCCTCCGCATTACTTAAAAAACCTTTAGGTATTGAAAGAAATGTTTTAAGCAACATCTGTCTGCAAAACACAATCCTGCCTGTTTAAGCATTTTTAATCCGCTTTTACAGTTTCAAAGTGCATATTAAATATTCTATTCTATTTGTACATATCATTCTGAAAACAATTACTTGTTATTGTTGTCTTATTTATTTTTCCATTCGTCTAGCAAGCTGTCCTTCTGATTGGTTGCATATAGAATCATCTTGTTATTTCTTCAGTGCAAAAGCAGCAACATGGAATAAAGCAAGAAAAATTTGTCAACAGAAGGGAGGAGATCTTGCTGTTCCAAAGAATAATGCTGAGAATAATGCCATTTCCATAATTATCTCAAGAAAACGCCTTAAAGGTCATTTTATTGGTTTGTATCGTAATAAAAGTGACAGTCAATTCTACACAGTTCAAAATGGCAAGCCCAGTTTCCCATTATGGTATCGGGGAGAACCTAATAATTATGGTGGTGTAGAGGACTGTGTTGTAATTTATGACTTAAATTATAAATCCAAGTGGAATGATGTTCGATGTGTAAACAACTTCAAATTCATTTGTCAACGTGAGAGACGTAATTTAAACTGTGAGTAGCTTCTATAATTATCAATACATTAGGTACTTTACACGAATGTACTATTTTGTGGTAAAATGGGTGAAATCTTTAGTTATGGTTTTCCTGCCAAAAAAAATGTTAGAACTAGAGAATTATTTCGACCATGTAGCGGATTGTTGAGCACTAAAAGCGAATTTTAAACTTTTTGTGCAACTAAGAGTGATTAATCAATGGCCCAAGATGAAATATTAATGGCTTGAAGACAAATGATTCTCTTAATGCCAAAAATAGTTTAACATATTCAACTAATAATAATGTGGTAACACATTTGGCCAATCTGAAAAATTGCAAGTATATCTTGGTTCATACTTAAAGATGTCAATTTAATAAAGAACTGGTATGCAGGTAATGGTTATTTAAATATCAAAAATAATTGAGGGTTATGTTTAGTAATAGGTTTGCCCGAGTAATTTTTTTGAAAAACGGAACCTTAGAAGAAGCTTCCCCAAACTTATATAATTTCAAAAGACCTGCTTTTAGGCAATAATAAAAATGCCATACCTTCTTATCAATTCCTATTTACATAACTTTTTTGTCGGTCACGCCCTACTGCTGAGCACATTAGGTCACAAAACATGAATATTCGCACATATATGAATATTCACCCCCCCCCCCTTAATCAACGTTTTAGTTTTGGACCTGGGCGTAGCCAACCTGCTTGTATTTAGTCTTGTTTTGTTGGTTTTTCTGGTTGATTTACTTAGAAAACAATAAATTTAAGAATGAACAGTGCTTGATGGAACAATGCACAAGGCTTGATTGAATAATATTTTTTAAAATTTTACGGCAAGATGCAACGTCTCCAAATACCACTTCTAATCATACTAAGATATGCATATCAATGACGACATGCTTGGATCAAATATGATTTTTCCACTTCTTGTAAACCACACCAAGATTTATTGCGGGTAAACCGTCGAGCTTATTTGGTATAGATGATATGCTTTAATTTCATATAATTTTGTTAGTCGATGCATTTTCGTTTGCAAAGATAATCCAACATCTTGAATTAACAAACTCAAATTTTCCGACACTTGCAACGACAGGATAAGATAATTAATATGCCCCTGAAGTGTAAATTTTTCCAAAGCTAATCTCATTGCTTTAAATGGCCAAGTTGTTTTTCGTTTTTTTTAACGATGAAAATAATTCAAAATAGCAACCGTCGTGGGTACACGTCACACTTCATAATTCATAGTCCTATTAGCTATGTAAGAACTAGGAGTGATTTATATCATAATGCCGCCTTATCAATCCCACGACCAGTATTAACTTTCTTATGTGTGGTTCTGCTTGTAGCCCTTGGTGAGCAATCATCTATCGTGTACAGTGAATGATCGTTAAATAACGTATTATGTTAATATACTCATTCTTGTTGTTAAAAATCAAACGTAGTCTGAATGATTTACAAAAATATTTGTCTAAGCGAATCTAGAATGTTGTGTTACAAATAAATTACTAATACATACAGTCCCAAAAATCACAGATCTCACTATACTCTCAATTGTTACAGAAGTTATTTGACGTTTTAGATGTTGATTTGTTCATATCAAATACATGTATTAAAATTTTAGGAGAATTATGTTTTTACATTTTCGTAAAATCAATTAAGAAATTTTCAAAAGTAATAAATTAAACAAAAAATTTCATATTTATTTATTACACATCTTTTTATTGGACATAATGTTGCTTATTGTTTGGTACACAATTTCAAACAACTTTATTGTAAAATATTAGATATCGGCGAATGTCAGTCTTCTCCTTGTGGCATTGATCACTCATGCATAAATATCCCAGGCTCCTACGTATGCCTATGCTCCACTGGATATTACAATGACAAATCCAAAAAGAAATGTATCGGTAAGTTGGTCTTTCTAGATCTTTCAACTTATGTTGCAAACTTGCGTGACTTCGTGAAAATTCTCTGAAAACTGCTTTAAATCATAAAATATGGGAAATGCTTGAAAAGACAATTTAATATAAAGTTTTTGTGTTCAAATCCACAAATTATTACCTAACTCAAGAAGGGCATTTCTCGAAAGTCTCCTGCTGATTATGTGAATTAAAAGCTAAATACATAATAAATAGTGGTTTATGTTACATTAGAACTGACTTAAGTTTGTTTAAAGTGAGCATTTTATGTGAAACCAACATAAAGTTGGCATTCACTTAATTAGAAATCAATTTATAAGTAAAGACAGTGAAATGTGGTTCTGATTGGTCAATAGCTAAGTTTTCATTAGTATGTGCAAAACAGATATGAATTCAACCAATCAAATCAATCAAATTACAAATCGATCATAAATACATTTTAGGGGTAAAGTTGAAATGTCTGTTTTCAATTTGTCTGTTTCACTTTATTTTTGCTTTATGAAAGAAATAAATGATTTTTTCGTGTTTGCACCGGCTTATGCAAACCTTAGAGACGTTTTGTGAGAAATTTCAAATTCTTGATCAGCTCTCAAGCTCTAACTTCCAAAAGTCTCCTTGGGTATGGCATAAGCCTGTGCAAATACATTAAACAACTTTTATTTCCTAACTAAAGGCCACGTCATTGTTTATAATATTCTTAGGTTCTTGGTCTAAAATATGTTATCTGTCATTTGAGTTAACACATATGGTCAAAAAGTTATGTGTAGTGCAAAAGTGCAATTGCCATTTTTCATGTAGCTATTGCTAAAAAGGCTTATTAATGAGTTTAAATAAAGTTTATCAATCAATCAACAATGACAACAGCAAGCACATAAAGAAAAAGTAGATTGGAGATATAGTAGGTTTTGTATTGAATTCTCAATTGAATTACTCTTATTGCAGCATTTTTCCCTGAATTTAAGAATAATTAGTTTTTGTTACATTTCCTTATAACTTTAAAATTTCTGACAAATATCATCTGTTGGGGAGATCATCTCTGATCTACTACCTCCCTGAGACTTCCGTTTAATATAAAAATCTTTTAGTTTATCAAGTACCATCAAGTAGGCAATCAGTTTGAAATCAATATAACGGAAACAATATTGTCAAGCGTAATATTAGTTTTGATTATATTAGCAACCCGTCAGTGGAATTTACAAAAACATTATAAAGTCTGCCTGACCCTGACATGAAAAAATGTTGGTCAAGTGATTTTAAGAATTTTTTTGTAATAGTAGTCTCAACATTTTTGATGTATACAAGGTAATATGTTTCATATATGATACAAATGGTGTATGATATATGATGAATGAGTATTTTTGCGTGAATTTACTGAATTTTGCCCGTATTCTAAAACTTCAATCATACTCATACTCAATGATTGCAACACAGAAATCTCGCTCCTGCCAAGTAATGGCAATTTAATGTATTCAACAATGTCATGTTTTTTTCCAAAATATTTCAAATTATAGCTACCCCATGAAAATTTGCGAGGAGATTTTAAAATTTCATTCTGTGTGTGTGGTTAGGGGTAAGACTTTAAAAAGCAGGCATTTGTCTTGCTGTTTATTTCAAGTTATTACAGCTTTTTTGACTTTTTATTATTATAGATGAAAACGAATGCTCTCATTCTCCTTGTGGAGTTTGTTACTTATGCTATAATACCCCAGGCTCATACTATTGCAGAAGAAGAACATGGTATCCTGATTGTGGCAGAAGATTTATATGAGATCGTTGTTATTGATCGTTATTGTACACTTCCTCTTGTAAGTTTTTATAAATGCTCTATGACAAAATGTTTTACTATCAAAACCTATAAGAGATTCCTGCAAAATATAGAAAAAGACTGAAGCGACGAATTTAATTAGTCTACTGAGAGATAGCCATGGCTACATCTTATCGGCGAATAAAGCATGTTGAAGTTCTGAACTTCATCGTAAAATTTTCTTTGTATTTTTTTCAGAATAATGTTTAATTGTGAACATTGGTAATTTTACTTAAAATAATACAGGTTATACAATGGTGAACTTAAATTTTACCTTATGATGTGTGAGAACCTCATAGAATTTTTCTAAATTTCACGAAAATATTTCAATTCATTTTTTCATTTATGCAAACGAAGCGATATTTCTGATTTCTCGCAATCTGATTGGCTGAAGCAGTGGGCATCTTTTTACGATATCTTAATTATGATCCAAAAGAGATATTTTTTAGCAATAAGTTAGTTACAAATAAAAATTTAAAGTTCTAAAATTGATTTAAAAGCGATGTAAATTGTTCAGCGATAAAGCACAGTGTATTCAGATGAAAGTCATCATAACAAAGTGAATTTTACTTTTGAAGAAGTAATTTGTACTTCTTTCAAATATCAGAAGCTTGTGTGGTATAATAACTTTATGTTAATTACCGTTTAGGTCGGTCCTTACGGAAAAAATATTTTCACGAGGTCTCAAAGCTCCGGTAAATAATATACATTTATTTTTTTAGCTGTCAAAGCGATATTTTTTTGATTTCCAGGAATTTGATTTGCTGCGCGAGCGGGTAGCTTTTTACGCATATCTGCCCGTGGACACAAATGGTATTTTTTTGCAATGTTTTTGCTTGCGAATTGAAATGTAAATTTTTAAAATTGATTTAAAAGAGATGTAAATTGTTGAACGAGTAGGCAGAATGTCTTAAGATAAAATTTATCATAGCCAGAGTGAATTTTACTATCCAGACGAAGCAAAGTTTGTAGAAAATCCAATGTTAGTCGCAACATATTTTTTCGCAAAGTATTTGTTTACGAAGTGAAATGCAAATTTTATAAAATTGATTTGAAAGCGATCTAAATTGTTTAACGAGTAAGCAAGGTGTATTCAGATGAAAGATGTCGTTGCAAGAATGCATTTTACTGTCCAGACAAAGCGAAGTTTGCTAAAAAGCATCCAATTTTAGTCTCAACATTAAGTTGCAGAACTGGTGAAAATATTTTTTCCGTATACGGACCTCACAGCCGGTAAATACGTATTATACAGGGGCGGATCCATGGGGTATCAAATGTGGCACTGGACGGTCAGAATTCGACAAAAATTCTTTAAATTCAGACTTAAAACATACATTTTCTTAGTTTCTTCAGTTTATTGAGTCTATTTTTAACCAAAAACACTGAAAAAAACACATGAACTGCATTGTTGACGTACTCGAAATTTGCATTTAAGCGACAGATTTTATAAATCATCGTATTATTCCGCCGTTTCGATTTGCCTAATGTAATCCGATTATCCTACAAAACGTAACTCGATTGCTGTTCGGAGTCCAGTTTTGCTGTTACGATTAAAAAGGCGCCGCAAATTTTACCATTGGACATGGTCAGTGAGCGCTTTCTTGCCAATTTCGGAATTTTTGGCACAGTGACTTTATTCTAAAGGGTGTCTAACCAATTAAAGCTCACAATTTTGATCACCTGATTGTGGCAGATCACAGTTGGCCACGGCTGCGCAATATTTATTGCGCAATTTCAGAGTAATTCGACTGAATTAAAAATTACTTAATCCTAATATCCACTTACGCGTGCCGTGCGTGTTGTCAGTTTATATTCGGACAATATTCTTGACAATTCCGGTTAAAAACATGGATTCCATTGTTTTATCGAAAGTCATCGACCTTTTTTAGCATTATAACTCGAAGGATATCACTTCACTAGTGAATTAATATTGCTTCGAGAACAATGCGAAAAAGCTATTTCTGAGAGACGAAATCGTGTAGGGGATTGTTAACAGATAACAGTGCAACCGTGCGAAATTTGAAAACTACAGTTTCCTAAGAGTCAGAGAGGACGATCAAAATCAAAGGCTACTTTTCTTAATTATTTCATGTTAAAATATTTATGAGTCTTCTATTGTTTTAGGCTGGGATACATGATGATAGTATATTCATGATTCTAACTAACTATATTATGCATTTCTTGGTCTGGCAAAAAATTGAATAATGCACGATGAATTGATTAACTGTGTGTTTTACAGTGTTTTCAAACTATGATATACCTAAAAAACTTAACCATTAACCTTACAAAGGAAATCGTGTACCAATAAAGTAACATTATTTATGATTATAGATGTTATGAAATATGTGTTAGTAATATGTGTTAGTTTATACATATGGTTTCACTATGTTTTCATGTGACATCAAAGTGCTATAATTTACTACCTGTATAGTTTAGACACTCTAAACTAAACTATAGTAAATCTAAACTATACACTACCTGTATAGTTTAGATTTACTTGTGCAGGAAATCTACCAACTGTTTTACACAACATCATCAAGCAGCTCCACTAAAAACACCTTATTCATGATCTTTTCTCTAATTTATCAAAATATGTGTTTATAATATACACTGCGTACTCTTATCATTTTTATGTAGATTGAAGGTAAATGTAAGTTTGGTATTTATCCCTTTCTTTCTTTGAATAATGCAAATACTTCTTTATGTTTAAAACACTGGCTGATGGGAACTGTGTTTAGAATGCATGCTCCATTTCAATGGTAGGTGATGAAAGTTTATCACTCTATCTATGTTGACTTACCAGCATTGAATTTTTTCAGAATGCAGAATATTATGCTCACCATCCATTAATTCATTGAAAACATAAGGATGGGGCATTTACATGTTTTCAAAATGCATTTGCTTTGTGTTTGTTTGATACTTCCCTTTCAGTATGTGAAAAGCACAGCCATATTGCAGCAGCTGTGGGAGAATCTGAGTATAATGCACACAGTTTTATGTATTCATGAATGATGTGTATGTTCTCATTGGTATCTGTTACATCCTGCATTATTGAATCATACTGCCCATTTGCAAATGATTCTTTACCAGATTGGTGTTCTCTTTGAACATTGCTTGTATTATCATGCTCCATGCATACTACTTCTTGCACACAGGAAGACAGTTGATGCATTAATTTTTTGTAGTGTATTGTATTGTTCTTTTACGTTTCATTGCAAAAAATTACGTGCTTCAACTTTCTATTGCTACCAAGGAACAATGCTATGATTATGACAATGGATGAAACTGTTTTAATATGATTATGGTAAGACTTGGCAAACACAAGTAGTATTTATGGACAAAATTTGAAACTGGCCAAAATTTGCGAAATCTTTTTCCGTTCACATCATAGATAGGGTTTTCTTATATTCCTTCATATATACTGAAAGCAGGAAATCACTTTTCTGAGAATTAAATTTTATAAAATTTTGTAGACTATGATGAAAGATCCTAGTGATGGGGAATCATGTCAAAGAAATACACTAGAAACCTAATTCTAATCGAAGATGCTTTTCGTAAAATATGTCGTGGAAAATTTGAAAGCTTATGTAGAAAATGCTGTGTGTTTGACATTTTATCCACTGTTGAAATGTATCTGTAATACAAAACTACGTGTAAACAAGTTGTAATCAACCATATTATCATATAAAGTAAATGTACATATTATCATAATCTATTAAAAATGTAAAATGATGAAGTTTTATTTCTGTTAAGAATAAAATATTATTGACAAATCAAATGATATACTGAATTACATTATCTTTAACCATTGGCAAATCAAGCCGTAAGATTTTCTTTTGAAATTACATAAAGTTATTGCGTGGATTCCGCTAGACAATGCTGGTGATTGGTACCTACCATGCCGCTTGTACTGCCCACCAACCAGAGATGACCACGATTGCATCAAAATAAAATTAATAAAATCTGTTTATGATGTGTGTCCAAAGGAGAGACAAACCTCGACATACTTTGTAATTAAAAGAAATCTTAAAATCAATCTATTGTAAATCTTGACATTCAGTTTTTCTGTTGGGACTTGTTAATCCTGTAGACTGATTTACCAATAATTTGATGCATTGTGGGAATCAGAAAAGTCTGGAATATGATATCGAAATAAGTATTAAGAATCATTTTGTCTCACTGAAAGTGGATGACGTTTCTAGAAAATGACGTCAGATATTGCACTCAAGCATTATTATGTTTCTAATCATGTATGATTTATCAAACATTCAGCACAACATAAAGTACCATTTCTTCAATTGAAATGTTTATGATTGTAAAATGAATGCAAATTTTAAATTATCAGTGAAAACATTTCATTTTTTTAAAAATTTTTCTTAGTACAGACTACAGCTAAAATGAAGTGTTAATCTTTCTCATGACATATATCAGTGAAGAATCATAACCAGATCAGTACGATATCTCTCAGAAAGTTTTGGTATTTCAGAAAATATACTGTTATGTAACGTTAAAGTATCGTTTGCTTGACATTGTTTCTTATTATAAAATAAACACAATGAAACACGTGCGCTAATTGGTTTAGACCTGTGTTTTCATTAGTCTGCGAAAAACGATCTGAGCTCAACCAATCAAATCAATCAATCAATCAAAGAGAATTCGCAAATTAATCATGACTACACGTTAAAAGAATATTATAAAGGTTTTTCCTTTCGCATTATTGTTAGTTTTTAAAAAATTAAAAGATGTTATTTGTGTTTGCGCTGGCTTATGCAAGTGTGTCTGGGGTAAAAACTCTTGAGCATGTGCAACTCTCGACATTCGGTCTCAGGCTTGCACTGATCTGCTCTCGAGTTCTCCCAAAGGTCTCCTCGGTTTGCATAAGCCTGTGCAACCACGTGCAGTAAACATATTTTATTTATTAATTTGTGTATGAATTACTTCATTTGTAATAACATCCTTGCTTTATTAGACAAAATATTTACGAAATGCTAAAACGTCAATGGTTTTCACAGAATTTGTTTACAATAGAGTACATTTACACTCCTAGATCAAAAACGTGAGACATTTTCGTTTTATTTAACGACTTTTTTTACCCTTTTTTTTAGAAAGAACACTTATAATTCGATCAAACCTTTGTAATCTTTGTTGTTAGGTCCTTACACCTCAACAACATAACGACATAGTGACATGATTGCAGATGGTGTTATAACATTTAACTAAAATACACAGAATGCCACTTGTTGAACAAAACCCTAATAATTTCTTGAAGCCGTGATTTTACCCTAGAAATGCGAGATTTTACCCCAGATACGTTTGTGAAGTTAATCAATTTATACTCCGAGCGAGAGTCTCGAAACACTTAACCACACGTGTCTAGGGGTAAAATCTTGCTTGTATGGTGTAAAATTTGGGCATTTGGCTTCAATTATTAGCTTTAAGTAGCGTTCCATTAATTTTAGTTCAATGTGTTATAACGACTACACTTGGTAGCCTGGCAAATATTTCGCTGAGTAGTAACGACCTAGCGTCAACAACGGTGTGTTACACACATAGCTATATAACTTCCTGGAAGTGTTATCCCGCCTATATTGAATTAGATGGTATATGCCTGAACACAGGCTAAAAAAATAGTCAAATAAAACAAAGTGCAAAGTTTGTTTCGCCAAAATATTTTTGATGAACGTACTAATACTACATTAAGTTACAAGATAAAATGCGTCGATTTGTGATAACTCTTTCTTCATTTTTTTTCATTCTCTCTTACATCGAGGAAGAGCACTTACAATTAGTTTGCTTCTTTATGTCAGATTTTGTTGATAATAAAAATTTCGTACAAGTTCAAAATGGGATCTTAGAAATTTTGAAGAAAAACAATAAATAAAATGTTTTTGTAATCAAGTATTCTCTACCTCATTTTTCAAAATACTATACCCTAATATTTAAGTTACTTGAGATAAAAGCACTAAAATGTCAAATGTTTCCACCCTGTTTCAAAGTAACACGAAGGATATGCAATAAAGAGAACTTTAATTGTGCGTAATTTACCCTGAAAAACATCACAGAATAATTTTTTTTTGTTTTTGTGGAATGTTTCATGTAATTAAATCACTTTGATCTTTTTGCAAAATGTCGTTGAGACATGTATTATTTGAAAATATTGAAGCATCATTTAGCACCTGGATCTACATTTTGATATGTCTTAACATTAAGAAAAGATTTCTTCAAGTTTAATGCCTTTCTAAACCTCTATTAATTACTGATAATCAAGATTAAATAGGAAAAGAACAGGAAAAGAATCAAGTGAATGTAATGAATTAAAATGAGTTTCGTTTAATTTTTTGAGCTGATTTGTGAAGGTCCTATCGGATTATTTCGTAATTTTTGTATTGTGTCAATGTTGTCATTTCGTTGCGGTTTTGTTTTGACATTTCGAGTTCTAGCCCAGATTTAGTTGTGAAATGAGATAATTAACAACAGTGGTTTTATGTAGGTAAATATTCTTTTGTTCGAATATATGATGTCAAGAGATGCTCATTGAATTTCTTGCTGAAATCGCAACCACAGGAAAACTAAACTTTATTAAAAGTGATAATTGAGGACATTTTGCAGGATATGAGTTCAAATTTCTTTTAAGTAATAGTCTAATCAAGCAGGAGACATTGTTCGTTAAGACTTATTTGCAACTAGCCAAAAAGATGAAACTGAACAACAATGAGAAAATTCAAAATTCTGAGGAGTGTTGGGTAGATATTCAAGGAATAAAGTTTTCATATGCTCAGAAAGATGTGCTTCTATATCTAAATGTATGGCTTTCAGATTACCATATTGATGCAGCACAGACAATAATTAGGTGATCTTGGTGCCGGAGTGGGAGGTCTGAACACAGTTTTACCAGTCACATACAGTAACAAACTCATAAATATCACCGAAGCAATTCAATGTCCCAATATTGGTCACCACTGGGTGGTGCATGGATTTTAATGGGCCGTTTGTATTAGTAAGTTAATGGCAGAAGATTTTCTAAATATCTTAAACAACAAGAAACTTTTTCGTTGAAGTTTGAAATGGAGAGTAAAGTTAATGGGAAGTTAACTTTTCTTGTTGGAATGAAAAAAAATTCAAAGAAATATGCTTATTGAAACAAAATAAAGATCTTTATTAAATCAAATGACACAGGTGTACACCATAACTGCGGTGAGGATGAAACATATATGATTTATAATCTTCCTAGATAAAACTATCCGTAAAGAAACTTTATTATATGGTTGGCTCAACTCCGGTGAATAAGCGTACTTTGAATGACTCAGAGACGTTCTTGCCAGTCAATTTTTCATGTGATGGAACGACGGTTTATTACAAGTAACATGATTTACATAAACCTATAGTTATTTTTGTTCAACAAAACCAAATAATAATAATGTAATAAATGTGTCTTTACCTCGCTTTCAAAAACATTTCAGTCTGATAAATCTCCGTGAAAGACCCCCACGTACTTAGCATTAGCTTAGTCATCAATGCTCAATCTAGCGAGGGTAAGACAGAGTTTAAATTTTAATTATTTCTGTACTGTACCGAGATTCAATAAATTACACGTGCCTGACACTAAGTCCTTGAACTAATCAAATTATTTAATGGATTCTTTTCCCCCTTAGCGTCACTAATGACACGTATAATGAAAGACGATTTACTTATATTTTATACTGCAACACTACAACATGCATTGACGTGAATTTCGTTGCGCTATCGAGTAGCTCGAGTGGACGCCTGATAGGTTTCTTGTTCATTATAATACATGTAAAAGTTACATTGATAAAGTTTTATTGATCCTTAGAATCTTACATTAAAGACAAAATCGGTATTGACGATTCATATTCTTAAAATAGACTATACTACGATCATACAAACTTCCGTAAGCATTTATTCACTAAAATTTTACATGAGTTAAAATTAGACAAGAAAGCGTGTTTTCTGTTTGCCCATTTTTACCAACATTAACATGCAATTTAAATTGGCGCGGATAATTATGAGTTAAATTAACACGATGATATGTGTTGAGACGTTACGAGAAAATTAAATTTGATATTTTTTCTCTTCAAAGACACAAGCAACATGCGCGCAATAACGACACATTTTTGAAATGTGGTTAACAGCATTAAATACAATGCAAGCGATGTTCGTTGTTTATTTTGCATCAATACGTACGTCATTGAACGAGTAGTGTAAAGTCATGACAGACGTATAGTACTTGGTAATTACATCTGTGCGCATGCTCTTAAACTTCTTTATTTTCAAATAATTAAATAAACTTATTTCCCTGTTTTCAAAGATCGATTCTCTTAAAATCTTGAAGCTGTAATATTTTACAAAAAATAAAGCCGATTAGAGATAATGAAGGAATAAGTATGAATGGAATTGGAAATGCTTACTTTTCTGCATATATTCTCAGAATTTTAGAATATTTAACTGTTATCACATTTTAAAAGAAAATTTGAAATTTCTAAAAAAAATTTTGGCGGAGATGGGCTGAGCAGATTTACAACATCATAGAGACTTTAGCCACTGCTGCTAAAGTTTATATTAGAATTTCGTTTAGCTAAAAAAATCTTTTCGTTTATCGTTTACCATCAAGTGATCAAACAATTTTAAATAAATATAACTGGAAAAATATAATTGCTCTTAGCAATATTAGGATGATTTAAAAAGTGGCCCTTGTCAGTTGAGTTCATACCTGCAGTCAAAAATTTCAAACAGTTGTTAAATGAACATAAAAGAAGTTGCAAAAATACTGCTGATGTATTCAAGTTCGTAAGTTTTATGTATGATATGCATGTTATGTTTGTGCAAATTTTGTCCTTATTATAAAAGCTCACTAACACTCACACTCATTGAGTGCAACACAGGCCTTGAAAAGATATTAGATGAATTTGTAGTAATTGTGATTGGGGGTAAGCTTTTATACAAACGTTGTTCATGATGTTACATCCAAATTCTCTACTGATTTATGAACTTTTTTATTGTAACAGAAGTCAACGAATGTTGCTTTTATCCTTGTGGCAAAGGAGGAAGATGCATTAATACCGTTGGTTCTACAGATGTAATTCTTTAATTACCACATTCAACATCCATGTCGTAGACTGCAACAAAGCATTCATTAGAGGGAGTGGTCTTGGGTGTTTGAGTCTGACTGGCCCTCTTTATTGCACAGGTGATGGGACACACTATCATACAATATCAGACATGTGTAGGTTATGATTGTCAACAGTAGCAATAATAAAGACCGTTCTTTTTATCGACATTATTTCACCGGTTTCGCATTAAGCTTAGTTGCTGAACCATGATTTTTGCTCGGCTTATCGCTGCTAAGCTTTAGAGGCTACCCACATGTACGCACTGCGTGCCTATTTTTACTATTTCATCGCGGGCGCAATATGCAATATTTGATCGGCGTTTGCTGAGTGTAGCGCGAGTCAGACTGCGCACCTAATGAAATTACGTCAATGGAATTAAGCTGTTGAATAATTTAAACATTAAAAGGAAATGTTTTTTGAGATGTTTATTTTTTGCAATTAGTAATAAATTTTCCCTGTCACACAATTCATTGTTTTCCTTTCAATAATCTGTTTCAAAAGCAACATAACAAAAGAGACATTTCTTTGCAGATTCTTTTTTGCAGAAAGCGTGATTTTTTTTAGGAATTGTTTGAATAAAATTGAGAGAACGTTTTTGCAATTAATGGCAATGTAATATTTTTGAAAACGAATTGTAGAAAAATCAGTATTATTATTAGAAAAATTGCTCAAAAGTATAATCTAATGATGTACATTTATGCATATTGCACGAGTAGTGTTGTGAAATGAGATAATTAACAACTGTGGGTTATGTAGCTAAATATTCTTTTGTTTGAATATATAATATCAAGAGATGCTTATTGAATTTATTGCTGAAATTGCAAACAAAGGAAAACTAAAATTTATCAAAAGTGATAATTTAGGACATTTTGCAGGATATGAGTTCAAACTTCTTTTAAATAATAGTCTAATCAAGCAGGAGACATTGTTCATTGAGAGTTATTCGCCTCACCAAAATGTGACGGAAGAAAGCGACTCGTCAAATTTATTTAATATGGCCAAATGGTTACCAGTAGAATCAAAATTACCAAAGTTGTTGTAAATTTATGCAGTAATGGCATCTGCATATATTTCAAACAGGTGCAGCAATAATAGATTTGAAATAATTGCAAGTGAGGATCTAACGAGATTCAAGTCTAATATTAGTAAAATGCATGGTTCGGTTCAATGTGTTTTTGCTAATACGTACAGAATCCCAGAAAGCTCGAGCCAAGAGGTAAAAAAGGGATTTTTGTGGGATGTGACAATAGGAGTCCACCTTACCTACTATATCACTCATAAACCACGAAAATAGAGCGAGTATGGTAAAATTTTTGATGGAGTCGATAAATTTGTGATTGACAAAAGTAAAACGGATAATGAAATATGCCCATCACTTTGTACTATAAACCTGCTGCAATTCAGAGCAAGAAACTAAAAAACTGGAGGAAAAGCTTTACGATTAAGTTGAGAACACAAGAAGGTACCCATCTCAAGTCGAAAATAAGCCAGCTAGCATAGCATAACTGCTATCTCCAGTAAGCGTGCAGTTGATTAATGTTATAGATTAAATAACGTAGCAAATTCTTATTTAGAAGCGGATCAATCGAGTTAGTCTTGTTGATCACCACAATTTATCAATTTTTACAAAGAGTTGTCCTCTTTCGAATGAGATAAGGCTCCAAACTTTGTAGTGCAAAACAATATATTTGTATAAACATCTATATTTTCTATTGCGATCTAGCGGAAGTATCTTGTTAGAAGGCGTGTCTCCTTAGAAATTGCTTCTAAAAAGTGGGGAACACGAATATTAAAGGTTCCGACACGAGTGGACCTTCTGTCAAGATATCTATTCTGTGGTTGGAATATTCAGTTGACAGGGATGTTTATTTAAACAAGTACAGGGTTATTTAAATTATAGGACTAAGAACGGAGAAAAGTTCGTTTACAAATTAAATACAGTGTAAGGCCCTGTATTGTCTCAAACAAAGTGGCAGAAACAGGAATGAAACATAAAATAATTTACTTGACCGAAGAAAGGTTTAGGCACTTACTCACAGACCCTTTCGTATACTTTATGTTTGTAGTTGGAGCCTTGTTGAAAGATTTAAATGGTTTTACTTTCTATTTGTGAAGCAGAGCGTAAATTTTTATAACAATTATGTTGCAATTTAGGCATAGTGGAAGAAAACAGAAGCGCAAAAGTCAATGCAAATAACCAGGGACCGATAAAATTAGCAACTTAAAGTACGCAACTTTTCACAAAAACGTCTATACACACATAGAGATCAAATACCATTTTAATAGAAGTGAAATGCAGCGCAGCTTAATGAGCTTAAGTTATTCTGCAAGCAAAGACACCTTACGAAATATTTCACAAGAAGATAACGAGTAAAAATTTAGATTGGGTAGTGATAGAAATGGTTTTTCAATATCAGAAGAAGGATCTCTGATATCCTCAAAGAATAGGAAAAAAGCAAATGGTTTTACTTTCTGCATGTAAAACAGAGTGTACAGCTTTAATTTGTGTGCAGTGATTTAAGCATAGTGGAAAAGAACAGTGTCGCGAAAATCAAAGCACACAACCAGGGAGCAATAATATCAGAAAAGAACCCAGCTTTTAAAAAAAAAACGTCTCAACACATAGAAATTAAAAACCATTTCATTAGAAGAAAGTGCAGGTAGCGCGGAACAATGAACTTAATTAATTGCCAAGGAAGATAATTTAGTAAATATATTTACAAAGACAACAAGTAAAGTTTAATTGGATCATTTTCAACATTTTCTATGTAGCCAAAAGGACACTGCCACATGTATAAGTGTAAAGTAAAGTGTTTGCCAAGCCACGTCTTTATAATGAAATAAGGAAAGTGTAGTTAATTGTGTAATAATGTCGCCCTATCATTGTGAACTTAATTTCATGATAAATTATCATCAACCAACAATGTAGCGTCTTTTATTTAAAATACCTGTATGAGCATGTGCTTACTTGTAGTTTTTGTAGTTTCTTGCAATGTAGAAGTTTTCATTGAATGTTATAAATAAACTTATCGGAAGCAACATGAGTTCAGCTTCAAACAACAACAGCTACAAAATAAATCCACTAGCAAAGTGTGAAAACATGGATATTTACCATAGGTTTAATAAAGGTATGTAAAACAGAACTAAAAAAGCTTTGGAAGAGTTCAGCAATATATATATGAAGTATATAAGTGACCAAAAGTTCCATATTCGTGATTGTCCAGATTTTGTAAGCTCTGTTTGTTCAACTCAGTGTGCCATTTTTGAGATGTTGCCATTTAGTCTTACAAAAAATAATATCACTCTTTTAAAAATGCTTAGTATTCTACAAAACTTCAACAAGCAGCTACCGGTAGCTACAAATATTTCTTTACTAATCATCCCTCCATTAAGAATCGATAAAATCATCACCACGACTCTGCCAAGTACTTCTCTACTGAATTTGATGACATGATTAACCACATATTCCGTAATCAGTACACGTTTACAATGGCTTCATTTTTGTGAGAAGTTCTTCGGCATTTTCTTTACTTTTTACCCTGATTAAATGACTGACAGGCTCGGATTTATCGCCTTCTTTACCAAATACGGGCGGGTTTGGCACGCTTAGAAGCAACACATTATTTTCCCCCGATCTTGACATGGGTGTAGGATTCATTAATGATGACGTTAGGAATAATCTTACCCAAGGCAGTATCATTACGTATTATCAACTGAATCTTTTCATCGGAGATTTATTTTAAGCTTAACATTCCTACACCAAGCTCAGACCAATCATCTGTCTTTTTAAAGAAGAGTTTGCAACGAAGTGAGAAAAAAGCATCTTCTTCTGGCGAACTGAAATGGTGAAAAAGTATCACGTATTATCACCTGAATCATTTTGATGTTAACCCATGAATTTGACCAATCTGACAAAATGCAAACCTAATATTCAACTGAAATAAAAACTAACAGCCAAAAGAATTTTTGGCTTATACTTAGAAACGTTTATTCAATAAAGAAGTGAAATGCGTGAAGTGAGGTTCACTTTAATACCAAAAATAATTGAGAGTTATATGTTTACTATAGTTATACGTTTAGTAAAGTTAATATAATTATACGTAACGTTATAGTGGAAGCTCACTTAAATTTCTAATGAGCCTGCTCGCACGCAATAATAAAGCTGCAGTATTTTTTTGGCCATTCCGATTTAGAAGAATTCTTAGCTGGTCACTTACTAATGCATAGCACATAAAGTGAAACACGCCCCGATTTTTAGATTCAAGTTATGTACATGAATACAAAATACGATTGAATAATTATCACAGTGATGATACATAATTACTTAGTTTACTTGTTAATGGTAACTCATCTCAGTATTTGACTAACCAAATAAACAGAAATGTGTAGTAAGATTAAAGATTCTAAACATAACGACAAGTACGTTTCACTACTCATGAATTTTGAAAGTTAAAGTTAAGTTCAAACGCATTCTTCAAAAAATTGTCAAATTTTGAATAAAATTCCCAGAAATATAAGTTTCAAAGTTGCAGCCGACGTCAGTGCAAAATGTTCAGGATTAGACATCTCAAAAACATTAATTATATCATAACTGCCGAAACTATCGAAAATCGTTTGAAGACAAAAAGGCAATTTTATTAATCAGAATTTTTAGGAAAATGTTCAAGAAAGAAAAATCATGAAAAAAACAGCGTTACCATTGCCGAGATAAAAAAACATGCAGTTAAAAAGAGACGGAAAATTCACAGGTGTAGACAGGATCGAAACCAGAACGCTATTGAATATTTATGTATTTAGCTCTTTCCGAGTGATTTCTTTTGAAATTAAGATCACTAACGAACAAAAAATCAGTCTGGCAGAACTAAAGTGATGAATATTCACCCAACCCCCCCGCATGCAATCAACGTTCTAGTTTCCTGTGCGTAGCCAACTTGTTTGTTTTTGTCCTGTTTATTGCTTTGTCTTTGTTCACTCACGTAGACAACAATTAATATGATAAAGAAGAGAATAAGGCTTGATTGAACAATTTTGTCATAATCTACGGTAAAATGCAACATTTCCAAAAGTTACTTTTATTTCACTTTGAATCCCCTTTTCAATTTTTTTGTAAATTTTTTTGTTTGGTCGTTTTATAACACTTCTTTATGCAATAGCCATGAAATAGCATCAGTTCTTTGTTGTGGTGCTCATTGTTTTAAAGGCTTGTAATGATTGAGGCCTTACTTTCCTAACAATTTGAATTCTGACCATTTAGGCAACGCTGTTTTTGCAAACGTTCATGTCTAGCATCTTTTCCAGCTGTTTTTTCTGCATCAAATATGATTCATGCAACTTCTTGTAAAAAAAATTTTTCTCGAAGGATTGTTTAGTAAATAAATTGTTAAGAGTATTTAGTCTGGATGATAAGCTATAATTTAACATAATTATGTTAGTCAATGCATTTTGTTTTGCAAAGTTAATTCAGCATCTTGAATTAACAGAGTCAAAATTATTGATTCCATGTAAAGAACGAATATAATAATTGATATGCATCTGATATAAGAGTTTTTTCCCAGATTATCTTATTGTTTTTAACGGCTAAGTTGTTTTTTATATGTTTTTTATTGACGAGGATAAATCAAAATAGCAATCGTCGTTCGTACACGTGACACTTCTTAGTCCTATTAGCTATGTAGGTACTAGTTATGATTTATACCTTAGCTGCTACCTTAACAATCCTATTGCTATATTTAACTAATTTTATTTGCACTAGTACTAGTATTGCTTGTGAAGCACTCATCCTTCATGTACCATAAATGATCGTTTAATTGGTTCTGATAACGTTGACCAGAAATTTCCACTGACTTTGAAACTATTATTTGTGTTTGTATGTAACATGTGAAATATTAGAATTATCATTAAATGTCTCATTTACATCGCACTCAACATATTACATTCTTAATTTAACAAATAACTAGCTCGATATGGTAACCAGCAACTAGTTTCAGTGGTCAGCGTAGATTTGTCTCCACTTAAAGAAGTCGTTATTTTCCCACTGATTCACGTATCATGTAAAAAACCTCAATTTTGGCCACTTTTTTGCCTCCATTTGCTAACAGCTCAAAAAAAAACGTAGTCTCTATGATTTAAGAAAAGGTTTGTATACAAAAGGTTTGTATACAAAAGGTTTGTATTTCCAATTGTTTCAGAGTTTGTTTAAAGTTTTAAGAGTTGGTTAGCTCAAATCAAATATCAAAATTTAAGACAATTATGTATAATTAATTTATGTATATAAATAATAGAGAATTATGTAATTTAAAACAATTATGTAATGTGCAAAATTTAAAACAATCATGTATGTTCTTTAATTTATCATAAAATCAATTTTATCAAGGGTGTCTTTCATTTCAAGATGTCTCTTGCATGGGATGCCCATCTGGTTGACATATCTTACAGCAACGATAAGCTTGTCTTGATTCGATGTATCAAGTGTTGTGTCTTCAGACACAGAAAGTATACCAGCTAAATTAATTTCAGCACGAATTTCTTCCCTCACAAATTGAGCCAGCAAATGAAGCATCTCATTTTGTGCCTTTGAGCTTGTATATGTTGTACTATATGGTATGAGGCGCTGATCGTCGAGCCACAGCTTAAGAACAGGACAATGTATTGGAAAAGACTTACAATCTGAATGAAATTTCCATCCTTGTCATCGTTGTCTCCTCTTAATGCCAATGACTGCCTTGCCAGAGTGCGAGCCACATCAAGAAGAATCAACATAATTTTCTTGTTCTTTTCTTCATCTGCTTTCTCTTGCATCAATATTTCCTTCATTTACGCACTCATCATTACATCTATATGGCCAGATGTTATTTGAGAAACGAGCAAAATCAGCCAGAGCAGCTTGATGGGACTTGCTACACAAGTGTTTATGAAGTTTTCCTTTCTTGTTTGCACCAACGCTCCTCACTAACTTCCTTGGTCGTACACCATTTATCCACGCTTGATCACTTTTTTATCGTCCTGGCCCACTTGGAAATAATGAGCATACAAAGCAAAATGCTTTATTTTCCTTCTGACTGTATGAGGGAAAGAGTCGTACCAGGATGCATTAAATTTGTTAGGATTTATTTTTGGCTTTTGTTTGATTTACGGGAAAAGATTTCAATCAAGGTTGACAGGGTCCTTGTTGCATGAGAGACTTCTCTTTGATCGTCATTCATATCTCGTGGCCTTTCGCTTGGATCACGAAAAGTAATTTTAGTGCTCTCCTCTAAAACTGGGCAGCCAATTTCAATTTCATCTTGCTGTGCTCTGTTGATGACAATAGAGAAATTTTTTACCAGTTTCACAGACAAATCTTGTATTTTTTTGCTATGTGCTTCACTTTTTCTGAAAAGCGCTTGGCGTTTACGTGTCTATCATTATCTATTATCACTTCATTAAGAATATTCTCACACTGATGAAAAGTTGTGATAGAGCTTCTAAATGTCCTGCACAAGTGATCCATGTAATATCTTCTTGGTTATCTGAATCATAGTTTGATGACTTTTTACTTTGTGCACCATAAACGTATAAAGACATTGTAAAAAAGACACATGCAGTAAATAAAATACATAAATTTACTTTTAACAGATGAATAAATGACAATTAAAGATTCGTATTAAAACAGATTCGTATTAAAACAGATTTGCAATTGAACTATCTTAACGTCTACCTCTTCATTTGAACTATCATCACTCTGCAAACAACTATTTTCTATTGCTCCAAATCCCACGACGCGACTGTTAACAGAAGGGTCGTCGTCAACAAATAATGGCTCTTCAATAGCCTCACGAAGTTCCCCTTCTTCGTTTATATTATCAACTACCATTGCCTCAACTTCTGCTATTTCATGTGTACCAGACGTGTTGTCTTCTATGGTAAACGGATTTTCTGAAGCAGCACATGACTTTAACTCTTCTTTGTTTTTTTCTTCATACACAACGACAGCTGTTTCATTTATGTCTATAAGCCTGGTGCTGCTTGACTCTAAGACGTCATACTTTTCTAAACATTAGTTTAGAACAGACTTTATAAAACAAGTCCTTTGTTACTGTACTTTTATGAATTTCAAAACAAATTTTAACTTACATTAAAGGACGCAAATGAGAGTCTTTTGTGACAGATCAACGATGTTGATAATTTTGCCCTTTCCTTTGTGAGTGGAATTAATGTGTTTAGAAAAATTATCATTGCACATTTCTTTCTTACATGCAGAACACTAAATTTTTTGCCGATACGGCCGTTTTCTGTTGTTCTTGATAACTTTGAAATTTTCTGTTATAATCGCAATAAATACCAATCATATTTGCACATTTATTGGTTTCGGGTTTTTTGTTTCAATAATTGCTAATACTTACTTTATTGTTCGTAAAATAAACTATACAAACACTAGCTACTAAAAAACTTTAATCAATTTATATCAACAAAAATTTATCTTAGTGTTTGTGTTTACTGATATGAAAATATAGTACTCTATATAATATTCTATTTGCAACAGTAGATTGAAATAAAAAATAAAAAGCAAATAGCAGTTGATCTCATGTAGCTCTAATTTACAAGGAAATGACAGAAAAAAAAGTCAAAAACGAAATATTTATCCTGAGCTAAATATTCAATAGTGCTAAAATGCAAGTATGAGTATAAATTTTTGCCTTGCGCCACCATCTTGAGACCTTAACGAGTCACTAGGCTCTGTATTCTCATCAAGACATCATCATATTACATAGTGAATGCGCAAGTGAACCAAGGAGAAAATACGCTATTATTCAATATTTTAATGTGACATTGGATAAACACTATTTAAGACATAAGAGCATAAATAAGGAAGATTAAAGATAATTCTTAGTTTTGATTTAAATCTTCTTCAATCATCAAAGAAGATTAAACAAAAAATGTTTAAATCATAAATACCATCCCTGAAACAGATTATAGAGCAGCTGTGCGAATTTTGAAAACTACAGTTTCCTAAGAGTCAGAGAGAACGATCAAAATCAAAGGTTTCTTTTCTTTATTATTTAAAATTAAAATATTTATGAGTCTTCTATTGTTTTAGGCTAGGATACATGATGATAGTAAATTCATGACTCTAGCTAACTATGAATGTTTTATGAATGTTTTATGAGGGATGATTAGTAAAAAAAGATTTGTAGCTACCTGGGGGCTACTTGGTGAAGTTTTGTAGAATACTAAGGGTTTTTAAAAGAGTGATAATATTTTACTGTAAGACTAAATGGCAACATCTCAAAAATGGCACCCTGAGTTGAACAAACGGAGCTTACTAAATCTGGACAATCACGAAGATGGAACTTTTGCCCACTTATAAACTAATTATATAAATTGCTGAACTCATGCAAACCTTTTGTAGCTCTGTTTTACATACCTTTATTAAAACCTGTGGTTAATATCTATGCTTTCACACTTTGCTAGTGGATTTATTTTGTGGCAGTTGTTGTTTGAGGCTGAACTCGCGTTGCTTCCGATAAGTTTGTTTATAACATTCAATGAAAACTTCTACATTGCAAGAAACTACAAAACTACAAGTAAGCACATGCTGATACAGGTATTTTATGTAAAAGACGCTACATGGTTGGTTGATAATAATCTATCATGAGATTATGTTCACAATGTAAGGGTGACATTACCAATTTACTACTCTTTCCTTATTTCATTGTAAGGACGTGCCTTGGCAAACACTTTACATTACACTTATACATAGGGCAGTGTCATTTTGGCTACATAGAAAATGTTGAAAATGATCGAATTTAACTTTACTTGTTGTCTTTGTAAGTATATTTACTAAGTTCTCTTTGTTGGCAATTAATTAAGTTCATTGTTACGCGCTACCTGCACTTTGCTTCTAATGAAATGGTTTCTAATTTCTATGTGTTTAGACGTTGTTTTTTTTTGAAAAGCTGGGTTCTTTGCTTATATTATTTCTCCTTAGTTGTGTGGTTTGATTTTCGCGCCACTGTTCTCTTCCACTATACTTAAATCACTGCACCCAAGCTAAAGCTGTACACTCTGCTTTACATGCAGAAAGTAAAACCATTTGCTTTTTCCTATTCTTTGAGGATATCAGAGATCCTTCTTCTGATATTGGAAAACCATTTCAATCATTACCCAATCTAAATGTTTACTCGTTATCTTGTTGTGAAATATTTGGTAAGTTGTCTTTGCTTGCTTAATAACTTAAGCTCAGTAAGTCGCGCTGTATTTCGCTTCTATTGAAGTGGTATTTGATCTCCATGTGTGTTTAGACCTTTTTGTAAAAAGTGGCGTCCTTTAAATTGCTAATTTTATCGGTCCCTGGTTATTTGCATTGATTTTTGCGCTTCTGTTTTCTTCCACTATGCCTAATTTGCAACATAGTTGTTATAAAAATTTACACTCCGTTTCACAATTAAAAAGTAAAACCATTTAAATCTTTCAACAAGGCTCCATCTACAAACATAAAGTATACGTGAGGGTCTGCGAGTGATTGCCTAAATCTTTCAAGGTCAAGTAACTATTTAATGTTTTATTCCAGTTTATGCCGCTTTGTTTGAGACCATACAGGTCCTTACTCTGTTCTTTATTTGTAAAGGAACTTTTCTCCGTTCTTAGTCCTATAATTTAAATAACCCTTTACTTACTCAAAATAAACATCACTGTCAACTGAATATGCCCACCACAGAATAGATATCTTGACAGAAGGTCCACTAGTGTCGGTTATTTTCATGGTTTCTGAGTGATATACTAGGTAAGCTGGACTCTTCTTATCACATCCCACAGAAATGCCTCTTTTACCTCTTGGCTCGAGCTTTCTGGGATTTACTACGTAGAAGCAAAAACACACTGAACTGAACCCATGCCTTTTACTAAAATTAGACTTGAATCTAGTTAGATCCACGCCTGCAGTTATTTCAAAACTATTATTGCTACACCTGTTTGCAATATAGGCAGATGCCATTACTGCATAAGTTTACAAAACTGCGGTAATTTTGATTCTACTGGTAACCATCTGGCCATATTGAATAAATTTAACCAGTCTCTCTTATCCATCCCATTTTAGTAAGGCAAATAAGTCTCAATGAGCAATGTTTCCTGCTTGATTAGACTGTTACTTAAAAGAAATTTGAAGTCATATCCTGCAAAATCTCCCCAATTATCACTTTTGACAAATTTCAGTTTTCCTTTTTTTGCAATTTCGGCAAGAAATTCAATAAACATCTCTTCACATTATATATTCGAACAAAAGAATATTAAGCTACATAAAACCACGGTTGTTAATTATCTCATTTACAACAAAATCTGGGCTAGAACTCGAAATGTCAAAACAAAACCGCAACCAAATGAAAACAAGATATGTTTTAAATCAAGATATGTTTTACTAATCATCCTTCATCAAAATTTTGAAGAAACTTGACTATATCCACCATTGCAAGTGCTATCTGCAGGCTCTTACGAGGCAAAAAATACTAGAGGAAATTACCGATCCCAAACATCTGTGCGTTCTTTCCTCAAACGAATTGTAAATTTATAGCTTCCAACTGATGAGAATGATCATTCATCAAATGAACATATGACATGCGATGAACACAAGAGTCATGCTTTGATGTCAAAAAAATGGAACTAGCCAAGTACATTTTATTTTAAGTTTAGCACTTTGGCTGTTTAGTTACGCAGGTTGTACCAAAAAAACAGAATCCACATAAATTAATTATGTATTTTCCAAATTATTGTACACAATAATGTAATTAGCATTCACAACAGCTTGACATTTCTGCAGGATTTCATAAGGTTTGTTCAGTATTAATTAAAGCAAAACAAGTTAAAAGTATTATCATACACTGATTTTAATCTCAAATTTACTACGCAAAAGCATTGTAATACAATAGCAAATAACTGAGTAAAAACAGTCTTAAAAACTAATTCATGGTTTTCGTAAGTTTCAACGAGGAAAAACAAGCGTGTACCTAAATCAACCAGGCGGAGCAAATAGCTATTAGTTATGCCTCTTTCCCTTAGACAATTCCTTGCAGCTTAAGGAGATTTTATTCGCAGACTAGAACTCCAGACAACACCATTGATGTCTGTATTGTTTTATTTGCATTGCTGCATTCATAATGCAGACTAAATTGTTTTATGCTCACTTCCTTTGAATGCATACACAATTATCTGAGCTAATTCCCTTTCGTGGGTCACCCTGCAAGAGGTTTTTGAAATTGTTGCGGTGTCTATAGTATATATATTACGAACTCCTCTTTTTTATTAAATTTTAGTTGAAGAGAGAACACAATGGCCAATATGCCGAAGAATTAGCGGCTGAAAGCAGATGAAAGAAGGTAGATAAACTAATGGTAGGTAAACATTGTTTTTGTGACTGGCAAGCTATTGCAAGCTTTTATCTCAAAAAAGTTTTTTATCTTATACGCAGCAGATTAAAAGTTTAGCAAAAAAAGTTAAGGCTAATAACAACATAAATTTATTGTTTCTTTTTTGAATTATTATATTTCTACTTTTTACAGAAGATTCGCATGTTGCCATATGCTTGAGGCCATACCTTGTTGAAAGATGTAATAAAAAGACTTAATTCTGCTGTATCAGGTACGAGAAGATATATTTCTACATTTTTAGAAACTATCAATAAGCAAAAGCTCAAGCCTTTTTGCGGTTGTAACATTTGTTTCTTTAAGGTAAGTAATCACATATTATTTTCGAGATTTATAAAGCCTTTCACAAATCGAGGCAAGATTGAGCTAGATTGTGTCCATATAATTTGCGCTGTATTTTGTGGTGGTAAAACATGCTGTATTTTATAGGCACACATTTTTTAGAAGAAAAGCCTTATTTAAGTTTAATCGACATAAATATAAATAGTTTTACTTACTGAGCACAAACATCAATGTTATTCGCATCATAAATCTTTAACTGTTCAAAATATTGCCACCAAAGTCGCCAATATTCAGCGTATTGACTTACAACTCCAAAACATTGATATGTAAATAAGATTGGTTAATGCATGCATGGTTCACCAAAGGCGGCCCAGAAATCTGTTTAAGTTTTTTATTCAATCGATTTATGTAAATAGCACAGTAATTGGTAAATTTTTATTTGATTTATGTGCAATACGTTTGTATGATTTTAAAGGTCGTATCTTTCGAAGGTCGTATGTTCTGATTCGTTTATTTAAATAATGCATTTCAAATGAATTGAACACTAATATTATGTATTTATCAATATGGCCCATTCCCCAATAATCGATATTCCTACACAAGGATGATTTGCTTTCTATTAGCAATTGCAGAACTTTTACTCTCATAATTGACACATTGTCTTTTCCAAGACAATCAAAATTCATTGATAAATTTTCCCTGGCTTAAGAAATTGTTGTTTAGATCAGTATTCATGTCAATAATTTAAATCTGTAAAAAATTTTCAAAAATTCGGTAGCAGGACAAGTAAGTTCTTATAAAGCCTGTTTTCATAATTTCGTAGAAGCGCTATTGCTAATGTGCATTTAATATAGACGACGAGTGTTTTTAGAATAGACATGTTTCGACGTCTCATGATGCCATCTTCAGTATAAGTGAATAATACCTATGTAATACAAAGTTTATATAAAAGTTTATACAAAGTTTATATGATACATAAATTATAACAATAATAAGGAAATGAACGTGGACTTGGGTTCAGCATTAAACCACTTCGACTCAACTCAACGGAAGTTATGGCAACATTCGAAAAAATCCACCAAACTATAAAACACAACATTCGCAATCGAGAAAACTACACGCATCTCAAAACAGAGCTGGCAGGGCACACATCGCTCACTCGTACATCTCATCTTATCATCCAACACCAGCTGACTTCAAAAAATATCGCATCCTTAAAAACATTCGCAACAATCCAAACATTATTATTCTCAAACCGGACAAAGGCAACGGCGTTGTGATCCTGGATCGTCAAATGTATCTTAACTCCTGTCTTAAGATTATTAACAATACAGCAAAGTCATGTCACACTATCACGTGAAGCAAAACTGCAATGACTCTTAAGAAAGCTTCTAAAGAAAGGCTCGATTAACAACAAAGTCTATAATGAAATCTTCCCAAGAGGTTCTCAACTCTCACGCCTCTATGGCTTACCGAAACTATACAAGAAACGAGCACCAGATCAACGACCGATAGTTTCATCCATCAACGCATACAATTATAATTTAGCTAAGTATCTTAGTTCTCTACTAACACCACTCGTACCAGATGACCACTCCACTAAAGATTCTTTCACTTTCCTCGACGACTTCTCATCTTTCAACCCATCCACCTCTTGTCACAAATTCTTCATCTCCTATGACGTTGAAAGCCTATTCACAAACATACCACTGACTGAAACCATCAACCTAGCAATTGACGCAATATCACAACCCCAGTATCACTATAAAGAAGACGGACCTCACGCAACTGTTTTTGATAGCGACAGCACAGACGCACTTTTTAGCCAATGGAAAATTTTATGACCAGACGGACAGTGTTGCGATGGGTTCTCCATTAGCCCCCATACTTGCTAACATTTTCATGGACTCACATGAACGAAACTGGCTAAACAATTACAACGACACTAAACCACTATTTTACCGCAGTTACTTTAACGATATTTTTCATGTTTTTACTGATGAGACTGAGGCCATGAAATTTTATAATTACATCAACACACAGCACGCAAAAACATTAGATTCTCATTCGAATCTGCCATTTCTTGACATTTTACTAACAAAATCTAATGACAGCTGTACAACATCTATTTATCAAAAACCAACATACACAGGACTTCTGATGAAGTTTCCATAATTTCGTGAGAGCACAATGGTTACAAGACATTTAAAATAGACAACAAATTTCTTTATAGAAAACATGTATCGGCATACTCTATGCCATCTTCAGTGCGAAGTGAATAATTATAGTAGGGAAAGGTTTCCTTAGCAGATTTCCGAAAATTGCAAAAGTTAACAGCTAAAAAACGTAAAGGTCATTTAGATGTAAATTTCCTCAATAATTGTCAATCCTTTGATGTCTTTCCAAAATTTATTTGTTTCCCACTACCGATTACCATAACATATTATCATGCAAACTTCCTATATTTATTCACTTCGCACAGAAGTTGGCATAAAGTATGCCGAAACATGTTTGCTATAAAGAAATTTGTCGTCGATCTTAAATGACTTCTGATGAACTATTTTAGTTTCGCACCGCTTTCGTACAAAACCGGACTTATACGCACACTAATTGACAGAGCATACAAACTGGGCAATACTAACAATGGCTTTTAAAGAGACATAAAAAACATCACATCCACTCTTTTACGAAACTCTTTCCCACACTCATCACATCCACTCTTTTACGAAACTCTTTCCCACTACACTTTACTAACCGAACCGTAAAATGATATCTCGACAACAAACAAGGCCATAACCTCAAACTGAACACCGAAACTCCTGACACGACCGTGACGACCAACGCAAATGAAAATTCCAAAATAACAACTCTATACTTGAAACTACCATACATCGGACATTACTCACGACACACACAGCGTAGACGTACGAACATTATGAAAGGCTTCTGTACAGATATTGACATTCAATCGATTTTCACATCATTTAAAATCAAAAACTTCTTCTCATTCAAAGACCCGATCCCTGATTCAATTAAATCCATGGTGTTATATGAATTCAATTGCGCGAGATGTAATTCCTGATACATTGGCGAAACTTCGCGCCATTTATCCACCAGAATCAGGGAACATACCACAACAGAATAAAACTCTCATATCTACCTACACCTTCCTAAATCTCACTCATGTAAAACCAACTATTCACCTTTTTGTTTCAAAATCATCGACACAAAAATTTCTTCTCATTCAAAGACCCGATCCCTGATTCAATTAAGTCCATGGTGTTATATGAATTCAATTGCGCGAGATGTAATTCCTGATACATTGGCGAAACTTCGCGCCATTTATCCACCAGAATCAGGGAACATACCACAACAGAATAAAACTTCATATCTACCTACACCTTCCTAAATCTCACTCATGTAAAACCAACTATTCACCTTTTTGTTTCAAAATCATCGACACTGCAGACACCTCATTCTCCCTTAAAATCAAAGAAGCACTGCACATTAACGAAACTAACTCCGAACTCAGTGATTTCAACACAAAATTTAGTTTGTAACACGCTCCTCATTAATTCATCTCATTACCTTATTATTGTTATAATATATGTATCATAATACTTTTATTTAATCTTTGTATTACTTATGTACTTGATGTTCTGAAGATGGCATCATGAGACGCCGAAACAAGTCTATTCTAAACAAAGCCTGTTTTCCACTAGCCACGTATTGTAACGTATCGTGGCAATGCGTAACATGGCGCATGCGTGCTTATGAATTTTATGGTCAATAGGCACAAGCACGCAGGCGCCATGTTACATTTTGCTACGATGCATTACGATACATGGCTAGTGGAAAACAGGCTTAAGTCAAGACCATTCCAGATAAGTCAAAATCGTTCACTAACCTGTCTATTTACCAAAAAAATGATTCATCTGATCGTTTTTGAACTCCTAATCCATCAAAGTAGTCAATCCATCCACCGCTTATCAGTCAGTCGGTTAATATCTTTCCAGATCAGTCAAAATACATTGTTCTGGTAACCAATAAGATATTAGAATTTTCTGCCATAAAGCTGAATTGTGAAAACTGATCCGAGTGATAATAAATTCAAGAATTTAATAATCACAAATTTGCTTTTATCGATGAGTTTGAAATCACTTTGAACATGTAATTTTGAGCTGTAAACGACAGTTGCGTGACTGATTTAACGTACCCTATATCCACCCATTGTTAACTAATCCTGTGCTTTGCTGAATAAAGTATTAAGTCTTTACTCATCCTTGCTTTAAATATCGCCTCCTCGGTTGTACTTTGGTGATATCATTTTTTTTTCCGTCATTACAAACAGTAGCAAAGCAAGCCCACAATTTAAATCTTAGATGACATCATAATTTGTTCCCTTACAAATCTGTATTGTTTTTACAATGTGTGAGTTATACTTATACCTATAACACTGACGAGAAATATTAGTCGATTTTTATTTTTAATTATACCTGATAAGAAGTCTGCGAAATGCAACGAGCTGTTTAATTGTAATTTTCAACAGTTCTTTTTATAGAATTACCAAGATTTTTATTTTCATTCACCATGGCTAATACACACTTCAACTAAATTTGAAGAAACTTAAGATTCATTACAACATTTAAATCTGTGGTTTCTTGGTGAATACTTATACTGTATAATCTAAGTACATCTTTTTAGAAAGTAAATACGCTGCTTGGAAATTCGTTGCCCATCTGGAAAAATGGAAAATAAGAAAACATGGCGGCCTAAGAAACAATAATACGTTCATTTCTTCTTGTAGTTTATCTAGCGGGCAAAATTTGGTCATGTTATTTAAATTTCAGAGAAATATCATTATTTATTTTTAAAAAAATCATTTGTTTTAACAGTCAGAGAACACTGAAAATTTTGCATAGCAGAATTAGGGGCTGTTTACATAATCCTGGCTAACTGGGATTCGGTGAGGCGTGAAATGACTTCCAGGCATTGAATGGGTCAAAACATCATCGTAAAACTTACAATTGTTTGTTGAGCGCTACTAGTCATTCGTGTTGTACTTCTCAAATAACGCCAAATTAAATGTTATAGTTTTAAAGGTTTTGCGTAATTTATAAATCAGAATATTCTGAAATTGCTCTAGAAGATTTATCTGATGATGAGTTAAATCGTTTCCATTTGCCAAAATAATTTAACGCTTTTCTGAATCACGGCTAACCGGGCTCGTGTAATTAGCTCTTAAAGGCACGGACTGCCTTCACTGTAGCTATTTCATGCAACTAATTATGCAACTTTTTGTTTCAAAGAAATGGAGTTCTGGAAAAAAACAGCAAAAGAGAAATGAAACTATCACAGCATACTTTCATATTTTTTCATTTGCGCTGAGCATTTATGTCATGACTTCACAAGTGACAACTTAATAAATTCGATATTGTACTTTACCTTGAAAACAATTTTCGCACTATACGTATCAATTGTAAACAATTTCTACACTATACAAAAGCAAAATTTATTTACTAGTCATTATTATATCACTGCACATGCGTAATTCAGTATACACAGCTTTTAACAGCGACGTCACCAGAAATTTGTAAGTAGGAGGGGGGCACAAGCTAAAGCTCAATTTTTCTGGAGGGGCATATGACATAATTTGCTTTACGCTCGTTGCAACCGAATTTTTTTTGGTATAATTTTTTTAATAACGGTTCAATTTCTTAAATACTTTTTCTTCATTTTCAAGCAAGAAACACTTCTTTCGCACCAAGCAGAATAGACAGAAAGCGTAAGTGCTATACAAACCAGTTTGTATAGTTCAAAGAATGCTTCCCTGTACGATAATAGGACTTGTGCTAATTCTATGAGAGATGTAACAATAATACCTCGAGCTCCTTTCCTGGCAAGGAGTTTTCTTGCTTGGTGAAGCTAACATTTAAAGATCTTCATCAACACATCTATAATAAGCTGACATTTACTGCAACGCATCATCTTGATAAAATAAACTATTTTTGGGCGAAAGTGCACTAACTCATTTCATGATGCCCCAAGTCGAAGTGGAAGATCTTCATTGTAGTTTACCAAGCATAGTATCGATAACAGCAATGAAGAAATGCACTCGATGCTCATCTGAGTCTGAGACTGTATTTCGGCTTCCCAATGGTAGTTGTGATCACAATGTCTGCAAAGCGCACTGAAACAGATCGTTTTCTTATGCTGTACTAGGGTTTTAATGATATACCATTATTATTGCATTTTTTACCGATCTTATCCCTCAATGTTTGCCAGATTTGAGGATCTGACCTTGCCTCTTCCAGGTATGTAAATATAACTTTATGCTGATTTTTTCTTCCGTTTTTATATCGTCAAACCTCTATATACTAATTAGCTGAAAACAATTGTAACCATATACTCATCTCAATTACCTGTAAGTAACTTATCATTATTTATTTATACACGTAAGTTTGCCGAAACATGTTTGTATTAAAAAAGTTTGTCCTCTATATTCAATGTACAACGCCCATTAATTTTCTTTAAGTCAGCAGGGACTTTTGATTATCGATAAATGGGAAGAGGTGGGTTGGGTGGGTTAACTGAATACTTATATATTTATGTTATGATCATTTGTGATCATCGATTATAACATGTGAATATATGAATGGCGCCCATCTGAATTATCAATCTTCCGTGATCACGGATGAATGATTTTGTAAATTTTATTTTGCAATTCCATAAATTATAACCAAATTGTTTATGACTATGTTTAAAATTATTTGTTGGGCTCTAATATTTATATTGTGCGCTATATTTTTATAAAGTTTACCTCAGCTAAGTCAAAGAGGGGGGATGCGTTTGGAATTTTCATTATCAGAGAGAAAAAAGGGTAGACTTTAACTGCTTCTGCCGCACAAGAATAAAAAAAACAGAGCTAGTGTATACTTCAATTAATTCAATTATAATAGTCGTTTGCTAGCAAGAGTTTATTCATATAACAAAATAAAGCAATTGAAAAAGTCAAAGAGCAGAGCAAAGAATAATCATTTGTATAGAAATTAGCCTGATTTCTAATAGCTTAATTTAAGAGGCATATCAACTTGCAATTTTAGACGAAACATGTACAATTAATGAAAAGGAAAGCAGTACAGCGGCAAGTAAGTTAATAAATGCTCTTGTGATTTAGAAGCTTATTCCTAATCGAAAACCATATGTGCACTGACACATCGTGGACAAATATTGGACATAAATTGAAAAATTTTGTCTGTTATATAAAATATACAATGCATCTTAACCCTCCAAATTCTTCAATCTACCTACACTGTTGCAGAATCGATTAAGTCGTTCAACTGATTTACAAATAATTTGCAAATAATGGACTCCGTCGACGTATGATGGTTCCACACAAAGTGGAACATCCTTGTTACTGAAATTATAGTGAAGGCAGCTGACCAGACTACAATCACTCGTCAATGCAATAAGAGTCCCACAACTTGCTGTTTATTTTAAACTTTTTCAAAATTTAATTTTTTGTTCTAATTTGTACAGAAATAGGTGAGATCATCGGCGGAATAAATGGAGGCATAATCGTCGTTATAGTGTCGTGCTGTGCAATTTCTGCATGTTTATAGGTTGATAAGCCTACAGCTTAAACGTCACTGGTCTTAAACTATATACACAACATCTTTGATTTTTATATTACGTGTTAAAATGCACTCATAACTTTTCATGATAGCTAATATTTAAAAGACATATATCAAAAGATAATGCATATAATGATAATGTGCATGAAAATTATATATATATATATACAATGTTTGCACTTCTCATGCAAGTAGCCAGTGTCTTAAATGTTTCAGCTTTTGTTCTGTATTTTATATATAACCGTAAATTCCAATTGAAAACAGGGATGTATTGCTATCGCTCATTCGGGGTGCTCTTATTCTTATATTCAGGATATGCTGTATAAATATCTTTTGAAATGTATTGTTATCTACGGTTTTAGAACATGTATTTATGAATAAAAGCCCCTCCAATTAGCGATAGCAATACATCCCTGGTTGAAAAGGATATTATCATGTTATATGCTGCTGCTTTCATTTTCGTATGAAATCAGTTAAGGGCTTATACATTTAATGGCATAGCTTTACTTAAAATACATGTCATATTTATCTGCTGTTGATGTAATGATGCTACATTGTTAATATTGCTTTATTGAAAAAGATTGTAACTTTACTGATGGAATTACGCAAACTCGTTTTTATTGATTGAACGATGTTTGCCATGAAGTAATGATGAAAAAAGTTGATATTTAAACGTAAGTTTGAGAACCGAGTCAGTCTCTTGTATCAAAAGTTGTCCTTCCACATTTTTGCAGAGCTTTACTTTTCTGCCTGGTATCTTTGTAAATTGAATACACTTTTATTAACTCATTGTATTTATTTTATATAATAAAATCATATAATTTCATAACTGAACTTTGCTAAACGGATTTAAAATTCATAAATGCTTAGCACATTATATGTTTCAAGTTAACATACTTAGCTAACAAATATTTAAAACGTGATTCAACATTCGACGTTGAAAGAAATGTTGTATGATAACTCAGGCCCTGGCCTCTACCTTTATTAGAATAGAGATTGTTAGATTGTTAGATACAAATAAACAGCTGAGTATAATAAGGCTAAAAGGCATAAATCAACTTTCCTTTTATTAATTAAATTCATGTCACATCGATTTCGAATTCGGTCTTTGTGTTTAACTATAACAGAAGAAAACGGTAAATATTTTCTCACTAATTATGTTATTGCATGCATGTATATAGCTTTACCTCCATGCGTTTCTCCTTAATACTTACAATATGGAAGCTTTACTTGTATTGCAAGTTCAATACGCCTGGTTGAAATATGTGTTGTGATCAACTATCTATGTTACAACCCCCTCCCCACAAAAAATGGGAAAAGAAGCAAGAGATCGTGATTTAAAGATAATCTTACCCTAGACCAGTTTCAATTTAAAAAAGAATTGTACTAGCATGTTGTTTGACTTCATGGAGAAAAAAACTGGCTGTTGGTGTTAAAAATTCATTGCAAATGTATTTCAACCATCCCTAATGACCATAGCTTAACAAAAAGTATTTCATATCTTTATAATAAAAAATTAATGCTATTTCCATCATATGACACATTACATCTAATATGATGATAAAAAAAAGGAATTGCTCGCACAGAGTACGTTTCTCATTATTAAAACAACAAAAATTTTATTTTAGCGATAGCTACTAAATGGCCTAAGCTTCAGAATTAAACAAGCGTAAGTAGGTCTATTTGTAATAATTCTTTCTCTCTCCATTTTTTGGAAGTAGGTGATACCATGATGGCTTAATTTCCCGCGAGAGGTGAAGGTCAAAAGTAATTTATTCCTACCAGAGGGACAATTATTAAAATGGTTAAAAAATTTATGCAAATATTTGAAAAATTGAAAAGTATTGAAGGAATTGTCACATTCTTGTGTCTATTTAAACATGGTGATCGTTTCTGTCCATATGTCGTTCATAAACTTGATATGCAGCTTTTAAACCACTTTCTAGAGCACCTTGTATCCACTTTCATGTAAAGGAAATTCCTTCACCAGCGAAATGAACGTTTCCCATAGGCTCCCGTAAATACCTAGTTTTGACAAAAAAACAATGTATGTCACGACCAAATAAAAAACTCGTTTGACCTATAAAGTTTATACGAAGCTCAGATATCAACCAAATTTGCCACAATTCTTCAACTTATTAAAAATGTAAGCACGTGTTTCCAAGACAAGCTTCAAATACAGTCTTAAAAATTAAAAGTTGAAGTACAAATTTGATTTTTTATGCAACCAGTTCTGATAAATAAGCTGTAAAAAAATGGAGGATTTCAGAATCTTATAAAAATTACGGCAAAAAACTTGTGGCAATGTTGTATTTCATCATACAGTCAAAGTTCGTGGCCAGTTAACAACTTGGTATGAACACAACTTGATCTCGCTACGGTCATATTCTAAAATTAGTCAATTATGGTTCAGGGTTAGCTATATTTGTAATTTTATGTACTGTAGCTTGTTATGTGTTCTTTCATGAAAAAATTGCATGTTATCCTAAATTATCCTACCTGATGTTGCCGTATTGAGCAGTTTTCATTGCTCCACACGCGCCTTGATAAGATGGCAGCCTATACCAATGATGAATTATACAGTTTGATACAATGTCTTCTTTTAATGTTGGATGAATTTCTGCTAGTTGTTCCACTACTTTTCGTTTTACTTGCTCCTCTTCCATGAACCCAAAAAGCAAAGCCTCCTTCGTCCATAAGTAAATCATTACAAGCCCTTCTTTTGTGCAGGGGTCTTCCGGGGTGACGTAATGAACCTGACCTACGGGAGGTTTGTAATTGAAAACCCACCTTTGATTCCTTCATCTTCCCAGAATCTTGTTTTGGTTTGAAGAAAGATTTTGATGAATGCAAGGTAAGAATATGGTTCATAGCTTGAAGGTTTTTCTTGTCGCCAACTGGGACTTATTGTTGTTAAGCTTTGATTTGAAAGTGATTTGGCGCAAAATATTAGTTGGTGTGGCAACAATTACGGCCTACATAAAACAAAGTAGTAATTTTACCCTTGCAAACACTTACAGATCACGTCTTCACCCAGTCAGGAAAATTGTCTCCATACAGAAAAAATTTTGTGTAAAGTATGAATGAATGACTTATTGCTGTATTATATAACATTGAAATATGTCGTCTTTCACTGCTGAATCTTTTCGCACTAACCAACGAGGTTTTTCTTGTACATCATAAAAAGTTCATTATTTAACTGCAAAAAAAGTATTGACTATTGACACTAATGAATTGCAAGACGATGGCAACAATAAGTAATATGAAATTGAACAACTCAAGACTTCAATCGTTATTGTGAACTTCTCAAAATGGATGCTTGTGGTATTTACTAAAAAAAAGTAAGCATAAATTATTTTTTAAGTTAAATTATTCCCTTACACAAACAATCTTAAAATTTTTGAAGCTAACATAAAAGCTATTGGTGAGCAAAGTTTTAACATTAACAATTGGCAAAATTTTTCAATCAGATAGTAATATAAAATACAAAAAAATAAATATGTTTAAAGATTGGTAATCCAGGCATATTCAATGTATAAAAATAAAAGTTCCTTCGAATTGTATATAAAATTATTTTATTGAGCTCTCAACTCGGTGCTTCGAGTCATCATCAGAAAGATATAGGAAGTTATATACAGTTCTTTTTCATTTGTGGACGCTTAGAGCGTCTAATTGGATTAGCTCGTGGATTAATGTGATTGGATGGTGTTGAATGCATTGTCATGGGTATTGATGTATTGTGAATATGACTGGTGTTAATATTATTAGAGTGCATTGTTGTAGTTTTGGCGTTGTTTGTAGTTTTTTTGTCTTTTTTCTTTAGTTGTGAGTGCATGATGGGTATCCAGCTACCACGACTTACTTATGACGTTGGTAAAGGTTGTGAGAACGTCAGGTCCGACCTAACCTTTTCACGACGTTCGCACTACTTTAAGTGATTATTTTAACGTTGTACTGAAGTTGACACAACGTTTGTTAGCGACGTAGAAATTAGCCGTTCAAGCAACGTTCATAGAACGCTGAAGTCCGACGTTGTAGCAATGGAACCAACGTTGAAAGCCAGGTTAATTAGCGCTTGCATATGTTAGTGTAATCAGTCCTAAAGTCATGTTTTTATGATATAGTTGCTGCTGCGACTGTCCAACGACACTCACACAACTTCTACTGATGCAAAATTGAGAGGTTTGCGTAATCAGTCAATGTTCCTAAGACATGTGTTCATCATATATGTTCAAAATATATTTTAATTTTTTCTAAAAGGGTGAAAAATAGTTTCCTAAATGCATTTCAAGAAAATTTTAAGATGTTGAAAGAAATATTTTAAGAAAATATATGATAATTTTGTTCTTCGGAATTCTACATATCTCATTTCATACAAAAAACTGTGCTTTTATTTTTGAAATAAATTTTATTTTCAATTGTAATTTTACTTTTACATAGATGAGCATTTACATTGACAAGCATTTTGTTTTATGCCAAATGTCATTTGGAATATATTCCATCTATATATATACATATTTATAATTATGTTTAAGATTAGCATGCATTCATAAGCAAAATAAATTATTTTCATAGTTAAGAGTTCTGAATGATTTTTCTTTTTTAAAATTTCAGATGGCCAAGTTTGCAGTTGTTGTATTTATTGTTTAAAAAGCTGTTGAAGTTGTGTTCTAATTATGGATTGAGACCATCAACAAGGGGAAAACTAACAAATAATCTCTTTTTATAGCCAATGGCAAAGCGAGCCTTATTATTCATTCCTGTTATGTAAATTTGTTGGAAAAACAACAGATTTCTAAAGAAATGAATGATGATAACGATTTGAAATTTACATTGCTAGATTAAAACTTAGGGCTGGCTCTGCTGCTGTTTATAGCAAATATTTCAATATTCCCAGTTTTTTCTTATAAAATTGAAGACATAAGCTTTATTAGGTGTGCCTACTGCAAAGTTTACAGCTCCTTGAATGTTGTGAATGTTATTTTGTAATATTCATACAAATAGTCTTCTATGAACATTAACAGACTTAATTCAGCTATTGTGATATAAATGAAAGCAGATGTATGTATTTTAATTAAATTAATTTCACAAAGCTCTAGATCAACAGCTGTACAGTTCTTGCTACTTGTTATTCAAGAGCTTTATTGCCATTTATTACGTAATTTGTAGTTCTTCATCTGTTCGTAGACAATTATAAGAGAGCTGTTAGAACTGAATTGTCTGAATTTTGCATGTTGAGTTTCCATCAAAATTGTTGAATATTGTTGAATGTTCCTTTACTTTTATAAAGTTATGAGAGTAACGTCGGAGAAGACATCACAACGCCGTTACTTCCAGTTGCACCTACATACTCATTATCTTTACAGAAAATTGTGCCACAGCCAGCAGTGGTATATTTCAACTGAACAACTGTAAGTTTTAATGCTGGAATATTGTTTTACATTTACTATTGTTTCACATATGTTAGCTTTACTTAACCGGTACCTTGAGATTCTACTTAGCTAGTCCAAGTTAGGAACTATTTAGTTAGTTAAATTTTCATTTCTTATCCGATTCTTTATCTGATTGAAAAAGTTTTTTTCATGGTCATACATTCATACCAAACTTTAAATATGCCTTGGGCTAACAACTAACCCCGCCATGCGTTTTCATTGGGTAGATTCAATCCAGTGTAACGATTTGTGATCATCATTGTGGTACTAAATTTCGGCGTAAAATAAACAAACTTGGAACAAGGGAAATTTGATCACAGTTAAACCATTAAAGGAAGAAAAGCTAAACAGTGTTTAAAGGCTAAAAAAACAAAATTGAATAAATCCTACACACCATAAACGATACCACAAAGAATATAACCTTCACTAAAGACGAAGAGCACAACAAACAAATTACCTTCCTCGACATCCTACTAACCAGAACAGATGACGGCACACTAACACACAAGTATACCGTAAAACCACCCACACAGACCAAATACTCGATTTCAACAGCAATCCCCAAACATAACACAAACTCAGCTGCATTCGAACACTTTTTAACAGGATAAATTCTCATTGTAATACCGAAGAAGCCAAGAAAACAGTTCGCAACTATATACTCCACATTTATTAAAAGAATTACCCTAGAAACTTCATAAACAAAACTATAAACAAAATACAAAACAAAAAACAAACCGACAAAAGCAACAAGAAACCAGACGAAACAGTAAAAATCGTCACATTAATATACATAAACGGAACATCAGATATGACTGCCAAACTTTTTCGACCATTTAATATTAACGTAACTCACAAACCTACACAAAAACTCAAATTATGTTTCGCCAAACATAAAGACAAAGCATTACACTCTAATAATAATAACACCAGTCATATTCACAATACACCAATACCCATGACAACGCATTCCACATCATCCAATCACATTATTCCACGCGCTAATCTAGTTAGACGCTCTAAGCGTCTACATATGAAGAAGAACAGTATATAACTTCCTATATCTTTCTGATGAAGGCTCGAAGCACCGAGTTGAAAGCTCAATAAAATCATTTTATATACAATCCGGAGAAACTTTTATTTTATAGAAAAAAATAAATGCATGCGCTGATTGGTCTATTGCTGTGTTTGCATTAGCCTGTAAAATCGAATTTGAGCCCAACCAACAAAATCAATCAATCAATCAATCAATGAGAATTTGCAAATTGATGTTTTTTTTCAAATTTTTCTGTTTTCCATTACTGTTATTTTGTAAAAGAAATAAAAGATGTTTTTGTGTTTGCACAGGCTTATGCAAACCTCGGAGACGTTAATACGAACTCTCGAGCAGGTGCGGACCTTGACCTTTCGTCTGGGGCTTGCATTGATCTGCCCTTGATTTGTCTGAAAGGTCTCCTCGGTTTGCATCAGCCCGTGCAGACACGGGATGAATCTTTCTTTTCTTAAATAAATTTTAAATACATTTTTCATATACACCTTCTCATCTTCTACATGAATTATAAAACTCTAAAACAAGGTGACATTTAGAAAAATATTTCGATATTGTAATTCCTATACCATCTTTGAATATGTCGTAAACAAACATGATAAAATTCAAAACTAGAATTATCATCAACAGATTTTTCAAGCTTTCACAAAAACGTCCAGAAATATTTTACTTCGATTCTTATTTATGCATGCGAACGACAGTTTTTGATTTCCTGCATTCTTATTGGCTGCAGCAGCGAGCAGATTTTTTACGATATTATGACTGTAGTCGACGAGTCATTACTTGCAAAAAATTTGCTTAGAAAATCAAATTTTTAGATTTATTTAAGAGCCGTGTAAATTGTTCGAAGAGAAAGCAAAATGTATTTAAGGGATACTTATTATAGCAAAAGTGAATTTTACTATTCGGAGAGAGTACACTTAATAAAAAAATCTAATTTTCGTCTCAACAAGCCACATCGAGCAATTTAAAATGCGATTATTTTTCTTTAAAAAATAAGAAATACTTTCACTCGGTCTCTAAAGCATCTTGACGTTCATGAAAGATTGCTTGAAACATTTGCTTGAAACATTTCTTTTTCTTCACAAATTTAAACATTAAAAATGACGGTTGTAATTTCAAACTACGTCTTTATTGTTTATTCAGTAAAGAAACAAAATAAATCAACATAGACATATAATCAGAAACAGTGGCGTAGCTAGCGGTCTGGCTGGTCGGGCCCAGCTCGACTAAATGTTTTCCCAAAAATGAAAAATTTGTTTTCTTTAAAATTGGATTTGCGAAAATTTTATATTCTGCGACTCTTTTTGGAATAATCCACAGTCTATTAGTGTAATATTTGTCAAATTGCGTCGTTATTAGTAAAATTATCATATTTTTAAACGTTACTTAATATCAATAACTAGTGCATTTCTAGTGCCAGGCATTACGCAGTTTAGTCGGGCTCTGAAAATTCAGCCCGACCAAGTAGTAAAATCTATAGTGTGATTATCTGCAATCTTAGTGGTTAACAGCAACCGACCAAACTCAAATGCGCTTTTTCGCAACATTTAGACGGGCTCTGAAAATTCAGCCTGACCAAGTAGTAACATCTGTAGTGGGAATATCTGTAGTCTGATTGGTTGAGAGTAGCTGTGAACACACTCAAACGTTTAACAACATCTAGTCGGGCTCATTTTCAAAAGCGTGACTTGAATTTTGAGCTTTCGAAATATACCTTCGGAAATCGTGATAACTTACATCACAAAGGCTTCGGCTAATGAAATCGATATAATAAGTGAACTACAAAAGAAACCATTTTCTGTTCGACAATCAGGCGAGCAAAATATACTTGTAAAGCAGCGGTCAATTTCAAATTGACAAGCAACTACAGGTAATAAAAGCTTTCAGGAAAGCTGCTACTTGAAGAAAGATTGGCTTTGTTGTAGCTCAGAAAAGAATGCATTGTTCTGTTGGCCTTGTCTTTTGTTTTTCCCTGGATCGTCATCTTCATGGAAACAGACGAGATTCAAAAATATGAAGAATTTCCTATACGATTGTAAGAAGCATGAAAAGGCAAAATCACACATATGTGCTTACAAGACCTGGAAGACCTACGGTTTTCAGCCTCGTGTCGACTATCTCATGTCACAAGCTAGACGTAAAGAGATTCAAGCGTCATATCGAGGAGGTAAGGGAAAACAGGGAAATGTTGAAAACCATAACAGAAGCTGTTTTATACTTGTCTAAGCAAGAGATTTCATTTAGGGGGCATGATGAATCTAGTGGCAGCGTGAATAGAGGAAATTATAGAGAGCTACTTGAAAGTTTTGCCAAGATGGATTCTATTTTTGAAAGGCGATTACATGGCAGGCTCGCTGAAACCCACCTTGCTGGGGGAGGGCGGTTTACTGGAGTCTCTCCTGATATTCAGAATGATTTGATTGATTGTCTTGATAAGATAATAGAGGATGAGATTTTAAATGAAATAGATTGCTGCACTTTCTTAAGTATACAGGTTGATGAGGCAACTGATGTTTCTACCAAAGAACAATTGAGTGTAATTGTTCGAATGGACAAAGGGGAAAGTGTCATTAAAAAACAGCTTGGGTTTGTTGATGTTAGTTGTGATAGGACTGCAACTGCTATATCATCAGTGGTTAATTGTAAGTTAAGTCAATATAATAATGTGAAAGAGAAATTTATGGGACAGACTTATGATGGTGCATCTGTTATGTCTGGTCATCTCAATGGAGTTCAAGCTTAAGTTCAGCAGGATTATCCTTATGCTCAATATGTTCACTGTGCTGCCCATAGACTAAATCTAGTATTATGTGAAGCTGCATCCTCCATTTCACCTGTTAATATTTTCTTTGTTATTATTAGTGCTTTCTGCACCTTTACTAGCAATTCCCCCGAAAGAAAAGCTTTACTATCATACCATAGGCTTGAGTTTCCTAGTCCTGGTGACACAAGATGGTATTATAGGGCTCATGTCATCAATGTCTTGCATTCTAACTATGAGAAACTGATAGACATTTGAAAATCTTACTGATAATCCAATAGATTGGGGATGATGAAACGTTAAGTAAGGTTACTGGTTTACTTGGCTATCTTAATGGCTTCTTGTTTTGTTTCTTGTTACTTGTTTTCCAGAGAATTCTTGAGCAGTCATCCATACGCTATTCTATCTTGCAAGACAAGGACACTGAATTTCATTATGGAGTGATTAGGGTTGAGAGATTCAAGGCCTTTGTTGCTTCTCAGAGAAATGATACAGAATATTGTCAGGTGTACGACCTGGCTGTTGAAAAGTGGGACCACCAGTAACCAGGTATGACCAACGGCATAATTACAAACAAATGTATTTTGAAATTCTTGACACAATTGTGACTATGCTGACTGAGCGATTTCAGGATATGGAGCGTTTTAGATTTTTAGACCTTGTTATCCCTAGGGTGTTTAAGATGTGGAAAGGTGAAATGCCCTCAGAAAAGATAAATCATCTAAAGGAGGTTTATGGTGATTAGTTTGACATACCAATGCTAGTTAGCCAACTTTCTTTTATTTACAGAGATAAAGACTTTCACCGTGATTCATGCGATGAACTATTGAAATATATTTTTCAGTTCCATCTTCAATCTAGTATTCCAGAAGTTGTAAAACTGTTAAAGATAAATGGGGTTTTGTTAATTACAAGTGCTTCAGTTGAGAGGTCATTTTCTTGTTTGAAGAGGGTAAAATATTATTTTAGAAATACTATGAGCCAAGGACGTTTTAGTTCTCTTTGCAAGATTTCCATTCACAAAGACATACTGTCAGAGAAAGAAGACGCCAACACATTGCATGATGAGGTAGTAAAGAACTTCATTGAAAAACCACGAAGACTTGCTTTCTTATAAAAAATAGGTATTCATATATGGCTGATAACAAGCTGATGATGTCTTACGTCCATGACATGTGAGAAGTTTTTCGGGAACTTTGTAATGCAGGCAATGATGATTGTCATTTCAGCACGACAATGAACGGCATCACAACTTTTGATAGTTGTTGATGACAAATCTGAGCCTTTTTCGGTTCTTTTGTCAAAGTTTCTTTACAAGATGTACATAGGTATCTATTTATGTATGTGGTGTTGAGAAAATAAGTCACATATCTGAAACTATTTTTAAACTGTTTCTCTGCTTTACTATAAGATCCTTCGTCAATTTAAATTAACCAAAATGGTTCTATTTCCTGCATACTTATCACGCATTTGCTTTCTAAGAGAGCCGTTTCCGACGTTCTAGGGAGTCTAAATTCGGAAAAATTCCTTGCTCGGCGCAAACCATGGTGGCGCCTCGTGAGCCCAACCAAATGTTTTTTGCTAGCTACGTCAGATAGATGTTTTGATATACATCAGTAAATTGAAAACTATATCATCAAAACATACAAGATGTACATCATAGAAATATGCAAAAGTTCTGTTTTTCATTAGGGAAGCAAAGTTTTTAACCAGTTCCTTTATGAACATCTACACTATAGATGAATATATTGAAGATATGAATGCGTTTGTTGATACTTTGTTGTAGATTGAGAATTCATCTTCGAAAAATGCCTCGCGGAACAGAAATTGTCCTTGTCAACTTCAACTTCAAAATGTTTCTCAGCCCAAACTGAAAACATGAGACACAAAGCAGCATAAACAATTACTCTAGCAAATTAATCATTACATATGAAAGAGTAGTACTAAAAATATCCAGGTGCAAATAGCGTCATCATGAGCTGTAGTGGCATGCATTATAAGCGTAAACCAGTATTAGCTATAATGCAGGCCTAAGTTCGTTGTTGAGAAAAAAAATGTTGTAAATTTATAGAAATGAAAATGGTTTTAGTTTTCTTTCCATCGATGTTTGCCTTTCATCTTACAAACTTTCTATTTGTATAAAAGAACAACACTTGAATATCTTATACAGAGGCGTAACTAGAGCGTTAACTGGGTGTTTATATTCATATATTCCGTTGTGCCCTGCCGATTTCTTTGAAATTCAAATCACTTTCATGAGAAATCAGTTGGGCAAGGCGGAATATATGAATATTCCCCCTCTCCCATTAACGTTCTAGTTAAGCATCTGATGTTATATGTTGAGCAAGCATCGTTTTGACTAGCTAGCGGAAATAGAAAAACATTTCTCATGACATGCAATTGCATCTTCGCAATACATGCATTTAAAGTCGTCTTGTTAAATTTACATTACACGATCTCTGCTTTTAAACTATCTTTATGCTTTTACACTATTTTTGTTCACTATTTTTATGCACTTCACCTTCAGATTTTTCGCGAAGACCATAAATGCTAGTAATGACATTTTTATCGTAGTTTGGAAAACATTTGATAGGTAGATTAAAGTTCTTGATGTAACCGTCCGTTAAATAATGTTGTTTTTCATATTGATCGTCCACACCTCCAGGCAATCGCATTGCTCCAGCTTAAAAAATAATAAATATTTTTTTAGTTGAAAATTGTACGATTCTCTTTCATTTCTGCATGTACATGATTAAAGAATTATATTTATAGATGGTCGCCAATATCATATAATACCAAAAAGTTCATGTATTCTAGTGATTTTCATAAAATTTGGCGTTTTCTAGAAGAAAAGAGTGTAATCTCTCAATTTTTAATCAATGCTTCTCTTTAAAAATGACTTTTTCTAGATTACTTGATTATAAAAAAAACTGTTTCATTAAAGTGTATAACCTGTAGATTTAAAAATTCGTAGAATATATATTTAGTTTTGTGTCTTCCAACACGACAATGACGTCAAACACACACATAAGTAAAGTTTTTTGAAAACACCCAAAAGATAAAAAGGTTTGTGTGATTCAATGGCCAACACAATCATCAGATTTGGCACTAAAGTATATAGGCACAACTCAGGGGAGTTGGAAGCCGAGAAGCAATGAAGGCTATAAGACCCTCCTAACTTTTCTTGAAAGGACAGCACCCCTTACTCATAACATTAAAACAGTAAAATTCCTATGAAAGATACAGGTCTCTTTTGAATATAAAACATACGTATGTTTATTACGGCCTGGTAGGCTTCAAAAAAATCTCGCAGAAAGTTTTTGTAATTTCCTTTAATAGCATCTTTTGTTGTTAACATCACCTGCTGAGACAGAAAATGATGATAAAACAGCTATTTTCATTTTCCTGTATGACACTGATGGCATATCATTTACTTTATTATATTATGTTTTACACTTGCATGCAAGTCTAAAAACTTTCTAAAAATAAGAAACACCTTGTAGGTTGCTTAAAAATGTTAAATTTTTTGATTTTTTAATTGATCTAGCGAACATGCAAAAATGCTGCATATAATTTTTAGGAGGCCTCCTCCTATTTTCATTTAACTAAAGAGTTTGACAAGCAACTGAAAACTATCAAATGATGATGAAATTTTTCGAATGCTTGGAAACAGATGGAAGGAATAACATAAAAAGATAGTAGAAAAGATACCTAGTTGTTGAATCTTTCACAGAAGCATAAGCTCACCACATCATTACTTCAGCTATTCTTTGAAATTTTTTGTTGTTTCAATTGCTTGATTCAATTTATAGTTGACAAACGATTTTTGAATTATATATTCTTCAAAGTAAACTTTTTCTATTTCTTTAGAAGAGTTTTCGATTGGGGTGGGGTGGGGGTATCATTTGTTATTCACTTACTGCATGTTAAAGCTAGAACGATTGGGAGTATTGTTTAAGAAAGCATTCGCTGTATTGGAATTTTTACCGTCTAAAGCAAGAAGTTATTCAGTTAATATTGTTGTAATGATTACCATGTTTATACAAAATAAGTTGCTGTTTTTCGTCATATTTGTCAGCCAGTAACAGTCGTCGTTTATTCAGTGTGGCTTCTGGTTGACACACGCGTGCCAGGTATATTTCCTAGTTCTGCTGTTGTCTGATGTTCTAGCTATACCTATGTGGGGGGTTGGGGCAGCAATTTTACAGTTCTGTGAAAAAACTGTGTCAAAGCTTTTGAATTTATGATTTATGAATGAAATAGCTTCAATTTTAGCAGACAACTTTACTGAGCGAGTTTATCCATACCTTCTGCATAAAAACCAGACGCAAGACCACTTTCTTCACCATACGTAAAGATTCTTCCTCCATAACGGTCTGTTTGCTCTAGAATTTTCACAGAAAGACAATCTTTTTTTAATTCATACGCTGCACTTAGACCTGCTATTCCTGCACCAACTTTAATGACGTCACTGATCTTTTCATCCTCAATACCATTGATTATCGATCTTGGATGTTTTGATTCCACTGGTTTGTATCCGTAACGATTATAAGCTTTTCGCAAACCTTCATCTTGGATACATTTCAGAAACGTTTTGATGCAATCACTGTGCTGAATTGGAATTCGTTTATTTTTCGGAATTTTCGTAGGTTCATCATTTTTCCAAAATCTTTTGTGGTTTTAAGATAATCTGACGCCATTGTAGAACATGAAAACTTAAACAACTACAATGTACATTGAGTTGAATAAATTAGATGTGTAATAAATGTAGCATTGTATGACTGATCTTAAGAATTTACTTTCTTTATTTGATTTTACTTGTAGATTGAAGATTTTTGGCCGAAAAACAACCGAAACAAGAAAAGACCACATGCCCTAATATCTGTGTTATAAAAACATGTTGATCAAAAGGCGAATGCAATTTTGATTTGTTGAGATATGAACATCAAACGAAAACATAAACAATACAGTACCTTGCATAATTAATTGAGTAGATATGACATATGCCATATCACATGAATATCGTCATTATAATATCGTTGCTCGTTACACTTGTTTTGTTCCTCTATAAAATCTATATTATACTTTACATAATCCGAATGTTATTACCGACTTACGAATAATTTAACATGATTAACAATAGAATTTTATCCTAAATACGTTAAAAAAGCCGTGCATGTTTTTCTGTTAAGCTTCAGATTTGTAAAGCCTTTCACGATCGAAGCATGATAGAGATATGCTGCACTTAATTTGCGCTTGACAAACATACTGTATTCCCTAAGCATGCATTTATTAGATTTAAGTTCACTCGTGATAAATCTACTAATTTCTATCGTCTGAGCATGATTATTGTTATCCGTTTCACAAACCTTTAAGTGTTGAAAATAGTGCCAACGATGTAACCAAAATTTAATATCTACTTCTAATGACAAAAACATAGCCGACTGCCACGCCTACCACGCCTCCTATATCGGGGAAACTGGCACGTTTCCGACTGCCACACCTCCTATATCGGGGAAACTGGCAGGAATCTAAACATAAGACTTACTGAACACAAACGAGCTACTAAGAAACAAGACAAAACTAATCACATTGCCGAACATCACCGAATCACAAAGCACAACATTGACTGGGACTCGGCAAAATGCATCACTTACATCATGGCAAAATGCATCACTTACAGTACTGACTATAGACAACGGCTTTCATTACACAGTTGGTATACCAACTTGGAACAACCCCCCCTGAACAGATCACAGCAATTACCGGCACCTTCCAAATGACTTATTCACAATACAAACAAACGATCAACTAAAAACATTACACTTCACACTATTTCACAATGGCAATAAACAATTGACACCCGCACATTACAGCTAAAAACATCACACCTAAATCACACATCACAACTAAAAATAAAATATTTCACTTCACACTAATTTACAACGACAATACACATTTCCTGTACACACAATACAATGACGTAAGAACCAAATAACAAATACGGCTAACCTGACGTTTACTCCTCATTTGACTCTGAAGATAACTACCGCTAAGATTGTCGAAACGTCAGTAAACAACAACAAAAACAGTCCTTCTCAGGACTTTATTAACCTGGACGATCATCATTTACAAACATGTTTTTTATTGTAACAAAAAGGGTGGGGGTCACAACAATAATGTGTCTTTTTTGTCCTTACTTTTTTGCATTTTTGAGAGAGGAAAGGGAATGAATACGTTGAAATGATCTAAGTATATTAAAAACATGAGAAATTAAAATCATGTGAAATGGGATGTATAACGATAATTACCTAAGAAACTAGCCTTGTATGAATTTAATGTACTTTGGAAAGTTTCATGTTAGGTTAAGTAAAAAGGGGTAAACCATATTATAATGAACTCTAAAAATTGAACAAAAGTTGCTTATAGACAATACTCTTTTTTGGCTTGTAGTATCTTATCTATGAACAGAAACTAACATCAGCAGTGCACATTTTTTTTTAGTTTATAGAGACACTTGAAATAGTTGACCAAGTGAATAACGTCAACATAAATATTTTTTTTCTGGGGTGTTGTTATATGCAATTAAAATAATTTGGTCTGTTATTTTCAATGTAAATGTTATTTCTTGGAATTGTTGAAACAATATTTTTGTTGCATATTTTTTCTGAAACTAAATTTCAGCAATTATGAAAAATCATCCCAAAAATATAATGAAAAATCATCAAAATTTGTGTCCCCGTCCACAGAAAAGTACTCGTCTTGTGTTGATGTCAAAATTCAAAAAGCCAATATTACTAGCACTTTAGGACACGACAATTTTTGTTTCAGTTACATTTTTTCTAAGCTGCTGTTTGAGAAGGATAGAAAATAACTTATCAGAATTCGAAGGAGAAATTTCATTGATAGCCGAATTTGAGATTGTAGAGACACTTGAAATAGTTGACCAATTTGAATAACCTCAACATAAACATATTTTTCTCGAGGTGTTGTTATTTGAAATTAAAGTAATTCGGTCTGTTGTTTTCAATGTAAATGATATTTATCGGAATTGTTGAAACAATATTTTTGTTGCATAATTTTTCTGACTCTAAATTTCTACAATTATTGTTCTTTATCCCAAATATATATAAAAATCATGAAAATTTGTGTCACCGTTACGTATATAGTATATCTATAAAGATAATCACCTAAGAAACTAGCCTTGTTTGAAAATGATGTATTTTAGAAAGTTTCATGTTAGGTTAAGTAGAAAATGGGTAAAACAAAATATAATGAGCTCTAAAAATTGAACAAAAGTTGTTTGTAGACAATACCCTTTTTTGGCTTATAGTATCTTATCTATGAACAGAAACTAACATCTGCAGTGCACATTTTTCTTTTAGATTGTAGAGACACTTGAAATAGTTGACCAATTTGAATAACGTCAAAATAAACATATTTTTTTCCCGGGGTATTGTTATAAGGAACTAGAATAATTTGGTCCGTTATTTTCAATGTAAATGGTATTTCTTGGAATTGTTGAAACAATAATTTTGTTGCATATTTTTTCTGACACTAAATTTCAGCAATTATTCTCTTCATCCCAAAATATAATGAAAAGTCATCAAAATTTGTGTCCCCGTCCACAGAAAAGTACTCATCTTGTATTGATGTCAAAATTCAACAAGCCAATATTAGTAGCTCTTTAAGACACAACAAGTTTTGTTTCAGTTACATTTTTTCTAAGCTGCTGTTTGAGAAGGATAGAAAATAACTTATCAGAATTCAAACGAGAAATTTCATTGATAGCTAAATTTCCTCTTCAATTGTAAGGAAAGAAAACATAAAGAAAATTTAAAATTCAGAGTTTATGACATAATGCAAGAACAATAGCTCTTATGGATTTCACTTCCTTATTAAGAAAATACATTTCATTTATCATAGTCATGCTTATACGTAATCCAATTGACAATCTAACACAATCTTTACCTTATAAAATACTTAAAGCTTTATGAAACATTTTTGTATGTTTTTTTAAACATTTTCTGTAATTTCGGGTAGCGCAGCATGCATCATATATACATAGCTGCCATCTGGTAATTTGACTAGTCTAAAATTCTTTAAAAAATTTTACCGTTTCGCAAATCTTTTTATCATTTCATATTTATCATTATGATGAAAACAAAAACGAATTGATTGATCACAACCAACGATAAAGTTCTAATAATTGATATTTAGGAGAGTCTGGAAATGTATTAAATCATAATTACATTGATACGCCAGAGGAAATAGTAGCTACATCAAAAATATTTAGAGCAACAATCATTAAGTATTTTTAGTCTAAATACAGATAACAAAAAAATGTTTTTTAAACTATCATAGACATTTAAGAATTATGAAATTTTTGCAAAGTGTTTTACGTTTTTACATGATAATGAAGATAAACTAAAACTTGAATGCATGTATGATTAAGAATATTTGATTAGACATTGAAACTAAGATTTAGGATTGAGAGAAATAATCAAAAGAAAGAGGTACATAATTTAACAAATTGAAATAGGGCAAATCATCATCAACCATAAATACAGAAGTCATTTTAAAGAGCAAGAAATATATGCAGAACAAACGATACATTTCTTGGCTCTTGTTTGTTCTGCTACAATTATTTAATATTACAAGACCATTTTTGAAGATGGAAAACGCGTTTTAATTGTCTGAAACAAAATATTTGAAGATGTAAGAATTTTTCAATACTGCAAAGTTGCATTCTTATATTTAGTTCTTTAGACTTTTTTTACTTTTACAGTTCTGTCAAAATGTTCAGAAATTTCATTCAATTCAGAACTTATATAATTATGGAGTCGAGCTTCTCTACGACAGACAGATGTTGTAAACAGAATATCATGTATATCATAAATGATGTAATTCGTAAATTTTGCTCTGAAAATGTTTAAGCGGGGAGGGTTTACTATATTAATGTGTCTTTTTTGTCCTTATTTTCTGTATTTTTGAGAGAGGAAAGGGAATGAATACGTTGAAATGAATTAAATATAATAAAAACATGAGAAATTAAAATCATGCCAAATGGGATGTATAAAGATAAATACCTAACAAAACAGCCTTGTTTCAATTTGATGTACTTTAGAAAGTTTCAGGTTAGGTTAAGTAAAAAGGGAGTAAGCCATATTATAATTAACTATAAAAATTGAACAAAAATTGCTTATAGACAATACTCCTTATTTGGCTTTGTAGTATTTTATCTATAAACGGAAACTAACATCTGCAGTGCACATTTTTCTTTTAGATTGTAGACACACTTGAATTAGTTGACCAATTTGAATAACGTCAAAATAAACATATTTTTTTTCCGGGGTATTGTTATAAGGAATTAAAATAATTTGGTCTGTTATTTTCAATGTAAATGGTATTTCTTGGAATTGTTGAAACAATATTTTTGTTGCATATTTTTTCTGACACTAAATTTCAGCAATTATGCTCTTCATCCCAAAATATAATGAAAAATCATCAAAATTTGTGTCCCCGTCGACGGAAAAGTACTCGTCTTTTGTTGATGTCAAAATTCAAAAAGCCAATATTACTAGCACTTTAGGACACGACAATTTTAGTTTAGTTACATTTTTTCTAAGCTGCTGTTAGAGAAGGATAGAAAATAACTTATCAGAATTAGAAGAAGAAATTTCATTGATAGCCGAATTTGAGATTGTAGAGACACTTGAAATAGTTGACCAATTTGAATAACCTCAAAATAAACATATTTTTCTCGAGGTGTTGTTATTTGAAATTAAAGTAATTCGGTCTGTTGTTTTCAATGTAAATGATATTTATCGGAATTGTTGAAACAATATTTTTGTTGCATAATTTTTCTGACTCTAAATTTCTACAATTATTGTTCTTTATCCCAAATATATATAAAAATCATGAAAATTTGTGTCACCGTTACGTATATAGTATATCTATAAAGATAATCACCTAAGAAACTAGCCTTGTTTGAAAATGATGTATTTTAGAAAGTTTCATGTTAGGTTAAGTAGAAAATGGGTAAAACAAAATATAATGAGCTCTAAAAATTGAACAAAAGTTGTTTGTAGACAATACCCTTTTTTGGCTTATAGTATCTTATCTATGAACAGAAACTAACATCTGCAGTGCACATTTTTCTTTAGATTGTAGAGACACTTGAAATAGTTGACCAATTTGAATAACGTCAAAATAAACATATTTTTTTCCCGGGGTATTGTTATAAGGAACTAGAATAATTTGGTCCGTTATTTTCAATGTAAATGGTATTTCTTGGAATTGTTGAAACAATAATTTTGTTGCATATTTTTTCTGACACTAAATTTCAGCAATTATTCTCTTCATCCCAAAATATAATGAAAAGTCATCAAAATTTGTGTCCCCGTCCACAGAAAAGTACTCGTCTTGTATTGATGTCAAAATTCAACAAGCCAATATTAGTAGCTCTTTAAGACACAACAAGTTTTGTTTCAGTTACATTTTTTCTAAGCTGCTGTTGGAGAAGGATGAAAATAACTTCTCAGAATTCAAACGAGAAATTTCATTGATAGCCAAATTTCCTCTTCAATGGTAAGCAAAGAAAACATAAAGAAAACTTAAAATTCAGAGTTTATAACATAATGCAAGAACAATAGCTCTTATGGATTTCACTTCCTTATTAAGAACATACATTTCATTTATCATAGTCATGCTTATACGTAATCCAACAGATAATCTAACACAATCTTTATCTTATAAAATACTTAAAGCTTTATGAAAAATTTTTGTATGTTTTTTTAAGCATTTTCTGTAATTTAGGGTAGCGCAGCATGCATCATATATACATAGCTGCCATCTGGTAATTTGACTAGTCTAAAATTCTTTAAAAAATTTTACCGTTTCGCAAATCTTTTTATCATTTCCTATTTATCATTATGATGAAAACAAAAACGAATTGATTGATCAACACCAACGATAAAGTTCTACTAATTGGTATTTAGGAATGTCTGGAAATGTATTAAATCATAATTACATTGATACGCCAGAGGAAATAATAGCTACATCAAAAATATTTAGAGCACCAATCGTTAAGTATTTTTAGTCTAAATACTGATAACAAAAAAATGTTTTTTAAACTATCATAGACATTTAAGAATTATGAAAGTTTTGCAAAGTGTTTTACGTTTTTACATGAGAATGATGGTAAACTAAAACTTGAATGCATGTGTGATTAAAAATATTTGATTAGACATTGAAACTAAGGTTTAGGATTGAGAAAAATAATCAAGAGAAAGAGGTACATAATTCAACAAATTGAAATAGGGCAAATCATCATCAAACATAAATACAGAAGTCATTTTAAAGAGCAAGAAATATATGCAGAACAAACGATACATTTCTTGGCTCTTGTTTGTTCTGCTACAATTATTCAATATTACAAGACCATTTTTTAAGATGGAAAACGCCTTTTAATTGTCTGAAACAAAATATTTGAAGATGTAAGAATTTTTCAATACTGCAAAGTTGCATTCTTATATTTAGTTCTTTAGACTTTTTTTACTTTTACAGTTCTGTCAAAATGTTCAGAAATTTCATTCAATTCAGAACTTATGTAATTATGGAGTCGAGCTTCTCTCTACCACAGACAGATGTTGTAAACAGAATATCATGTATATCATAAATGATGTAATTCGTAAATTTTGCTCTGAAAATGTTTAAGCGGGGAGGGTTTACTATATTAATGTGTCTTTTTTGTCCTTATTTTCTGTATTTTTGAGAGAGGAAAGGGAATGAATACGTTGAAATGAATTAAATATAATAAAAACATGAGAAATTAAAATCATGCCAAATGGGATGTATAAAGATAAATACCTAACAAAACAGCCTTGTTTCAATTTGATGTACTTTAGAAAGTTTCAGGTTAGGTTAAGTAAAAAGGGAGTAAGCCATATTATAATTAACTATAAAAATTGAACAAAAATTGCTTATAGACAATACTCCTTATTTGGCTTTGTAGTATTTTATCTATAAACGGAAACTAACATCTGCAGTGCACATTTTTCTTTTAGATTGTAGACACACTTGAATTAGTTGACCAATTTGAATAACGTCAAAATAAACATATTTTTTTTCCGGGGTATTGTCATAAGGAATTAAAATAATTTGGTCTGTTATTTTCAATGTAAATGGTATTTCTTGGAATTGTTGAAACAATAATTTTGTTGCATATTTTTTCTGACACTAAATTTCAGCAATTATTCTCTTCATCCCAAAATATAATGAAAAGTCATCAAAATTTGTGTCCCCGTCCACAGAAAAGTACTCGTCTTGTATTGATGTCAAAATTCAACAAGCCAATATTAGTAGCTCTTTAAGACACAACAAGTTTTGTTTCAGTTACATTTTTTCTAAGCTGCTGTTGGAGAAGGATGAAAATAACTTCTCAGAATTCAAACGAGAAATTTCATTGATAGCCAAATTTCCTCTTCAATGGTAAGCAAAGAAAACATAAAGAAAACTTAAAATTCAGAGTTTATAACATAATGCAAGAACAATAGCTCTTATGGATTTCACTTCCTTATTAAGAACATACATTTCATTTATCATACTCATGCTTATACGTAATCCAACAGATAATCTAACACAATCTTTATCTTATAAAATATTTAAAGCTTTATGAAACATTTTTGTATGTTTTTTTAAGCGTTTTCTGTAATTTAGGGTAGCGCAGCATGCATCATATATACATAGCTGCCATCTGGTAATTTGACTAGTCTAAAATTCTTTAAAAAATTTTACCGTTTCGCAAATCTTTTTATCATTTCATATTTATCATTATGATGAAAACAAAAACGAATTGATTGATCACGACTAACGATAAAGTTCTACTAATTGATATTTAGGAATGTCTGGAAATGTATTAAATCATAATTACATTGATACGCCAGAGCAAATAGTAGCTACATCAAAAATATTTAGAGCAACAATCATTAATTATTTTTAGTCTAAATACAGATAACAAAAAAATGTTTTTTAAACTATCATAGACATTTAAGAATTATGAAAGTTTTGCAAAGTGTTTTACGTTTTTACATGAGAATGATAGTAAACTAAAATTTGAATGCATGTATAATAAAGAATATTTGATTAGACATTGAAACTAAGATTTAGGATTGGGAGAAATAATCAAGAGAAAGAGGTACATAATTCAACAAATTGAAATAGGGCAAATCATCATCAAACATAAATACAGAAGTCATTTTAAAGAGCAAGAAATATATGCAGAACAAACGATACATTTCTTGGCTCTTGTTTGTTCTGCTACAATTATTCAATATTACAAGACCATTTTTTAAGATGGAAAACGCCTTTTAATTGTCTGAAACAAAATATTTGAAGATGTAAGAATTTTTCAATACTGCAAAGTTGCATTCTTATATTTAGTTCTTTAGACTTTTTTTACTTTTACAGTTCTGTCAAAATGTTCAGAAATTTCATTCAATTCAGAACTTATGTAATTATGGAGTCGAGCTTCTCTCTACCACAGACAGATGTTGTAAACAGAATATCATGTATATCATAAATGATGTAATTCGTAAATTTTGCTCTGAAAATGTTTAAGCGGGGAGGGTTTACTATATTAATGTGTCTTTTTTGTCCTTATTTTCTGTATTTTTGAGAGAGGAAAGGGAATGAATACGTTGAAATGAATTAAATATAATAAAAACATGAGAAATTAAAATCATGCCAAATGGGATGTATAAAGATAAATACCTAACAAAACAGCCTTGTTTCAATTTGATGTACTTTAGAAAGTTTCAGGTTAGGTTAAGTAAAAAGGGGGTAAACCATATTATAATTAACTATAAAAATTGAACAAAAATTGCTTATAGACAATACTCCTTATTTGGCTTTGTAGTATTTTATCTATGAACGGAAACTAACATCTGCAGTGCATATTTTTCTTTTAGATTGTAGAGACACTTGAAATAGTTTACCAATTTTGAATAACGTCAAAATAAACATTTTTTTCCTGGGGTATTGTTATAAGGAATTAAAATAATTTGGTCTGTTATTTTCAATGTAAATGGTATTTCTTGGAATTGTTGAAACAATAATTTTGTTGCATATTTTTTCTGACACTAAATTTCAGCAATTATTCTCTTCATCCCAAAATATAATGAAAAGTCATCAAAATTTGTGTCCCCGTCCACAGAAAAGTACTCGTCTTGTATTGATGTCAAAATTCAACAAGCCAATATTAGTAGCTCTTTAAGACACAACAAGTTTTGTTTCAGTTACATTTTTTCTAAGCTGCTGTTGGAGAAGGATAGAAAATAACTTCTCAGAATTCAAACGAGAAATTTCATTGATAGCCAAATTTCCTCTTCAATGGTAAGCAAAGAAAACATAAAGAAAACTTAAAATTCAGAGTTTATAACATAATGCAAGAACAATAGCTCTTATGGATTTCACTTCCTTATTAAGAACATACATTTCATTTATCATACTCATGCTTATACGTAATCCAACAGATAATCTAACACAATCTTTATCTTATAAAATATTCAAAGCTTTATGAAACATTTTTGTATGTTTTTTTAAGCGTTTTCTGTAATTTAGGGTAGCGCAGCATGCATCATATATACATAGCTGCCATCTGGTAATTTGACTAGTCTAAAATTCTTTAAAAAATTTTACCGTTTCGCAAATCTTTTTATCATTTCATATTTATCATTATGATGAAAACAAAAACGAATTGATTGATCACGACTAACGATAAAGTTCTACTAATTGATATTTAGGAATGTCTGGAAATGTATTAAATCATAATTACATTGATACGGCAGAGGAAATAGTAGCTACATCAAAAATATTTAGAGCAACAGTCATTAAGTATTTTTAGTCTAAATACAGATAACAAAAAAAATGTTTTTTAAACTATCATAGACATTTAAGAATTATGAAATGTTTGCAAAGTGTTTTACGTTTTTACATGAGAATGATAGTAAACTAAAATTTGAATGCATGTATAATAAAGAATATTTGATTAGACATTGAAACTAAGATTTAGGATTGGGAGAAATAATCAAGAGAAAGAGGTACATAATTCAACAAATTGAAATAGGGCAAATCATCATCAAACATAAATACAGAAGTCATTTTAAAGAGCAAGAAATATATGCAGAACAAACGATACATTTCTTGGCTCTTGTTTGTTCTGCTACAATTATTCAATATTACAAGACCATTTTTTAAGATGGAAAACGCCTTTTAATTGTCTGAAACAAAATATTTGAAGATGTAAGAATTTTTCAATACTGCAAAGTTGCATTCTTATATTAAGTTCTTAGACTTTTTTACTTTTACAGTTCTGTCAAAATGTTCAGAAATTTCATTCAATTCAGAACTTATGTAATTATGGAGTCGAGCTTCTCTCTACCACAGACAGATGTTGTAAACAGAATATCATGTATATCATAAATGATGTAATTCGTAAATTTTGCTCTGAAAATGTTTAAGGGGAGGGTTTACAACATTAATGTGTCTTTTGTCCTTATTTTCTGTATTTTGAGAGAGGAAAGGAATGAATACGTTGAAATGAATTAAATATAAAAAACATGAGAAATTAAAATCATGCCAAATGGGATGTATAAAGATAATTACCTAAGAAACCAGCCTTGTTTCAATTTGATGTACTTTAGAAAGTTTCTTGTTAGGTTAAAAAGGGGTAAACCATATTATAATGAACTATAAAAATTGAACAAAAATTGCTTTTAGAAAATACTCCTTATTTGGCTTTGTAGTATTTTATCTATGAACGGAAACTAACATCTGCAGTGCACATTTTTCTTTTAGTTTATAGAGACACTTGAAATAAATGACCAATTTGAATAACGTCAACATAAACATATTTTATCTCGGGGTGTTGTTATTTGAAATTAAAGTAATTCGGTGTGTTGTTTTCAATGTAAATGATATTTCTCGGAATTTTTGAAGCAATATTTTTGTTGCATATTTTTTCTGACACTAAATTTATACAATTATTGTTCTTCATCCCAAATATATATAAAAGTCATTAAAATTTGTGTCACGTATATAGTTCATCTATAAAGATAATCACCTAAGAAACTAGCCTTGTTTGAAAATGATGTATTTTAGAAAGTTTCATGTTGGGTTAAGTAGAAAATGGGTAAAACATAGTATAATGAACTCTAAAAATAGAACAAAAATTGCTTATAGACAATACATTTTTTTGGCTTATAGCGTCTTATCTATGAACAGAAATGAACATCTGCAGTGCACATTTTTCTTTAGGATTTTAGAAAGACTTGAAATAGTTGACCAATTTGAATAACGTCAAAATAAACATATTTTTCTCCCGGGGTATTGTTACAAGGAATTAAAATAATTTGGTCTGTTATTTTCAATGTAAATGGTATTTCTTGGAATTGTTGAAACAATATTTTTGTTGCATATTTTTTCTGACACTAAATTTCAGCAATTATGCTCTTCATCCCAAAATATAATGAAAAATCATAAAAATTTGTGTCCCCATCCACAGAAAAGTACTCGTCTTTTGTTGATGTCAAAATTCAAAAAGCCAATATTATTAGTACTTTAGGACACGACAATTTTTGTTTCAGTTACATTTTTTCTAAGCTGCTGTTTGAGAAGGATAGAAAATAACTTATCAGAATTCAAACGAGGAATTACATTGATAGCCAAATTTGAGATTGTAGAGACACTTGAAATATTTGACCAATTTGAATAACGTCAACATAAACATATTTTTCTCGGGGTGTTGTTATTTGAAATTAAAGTAATTCGGTCTGTAATTTTCAATGTAAATGATATTTCTCGGAATTGTTGAAACAATATTTTTGTTGCATAATTTTTCTGACTCTAAATTTCTACAATTATTGTTCTTTATCCCAAATATATATAAAAATCATGAAAATTTGTATCACCGTCACGTATATAGTTCATCTATAAAGATAATCACCTAAGAAACTAGCCTTGTTTGAAAATGATGTATTTTAGAAAGTTTCATGTTAGGTTAAGTAGAAAATGGGTAAAACATAATATAATGAACTCTAAAAATTGAACAAAAGTTGTTTGTAGACAATACTCTTTTTTGGCTTATAGTATCTTATCTATGAACAGAAACTAACATCTGCAGTGCACATTTTTCTTTTAGATTGTAGAGACACTTGAAATAGTTGACCAATTTCAATAACGTCAAAATAAACATATTTTTTCCCCGAGGTATTGTTATAAGGAATTAAAATAATTTGGTCTGAAATTTTCAATGTAAATGGTATTTCTTGGAATTGTTGAAACAATATTTTTGTTGCATATTTTTTCTGACACCAAATTTCAGCAATTATGCTCTTCATCCCAAAATATAATGAAAAATCATGAAAAGTTGTGTCCCCGTCCACAGAAAAGTAATCGTCTTTTGTTGATGTCAAAATTCAAAAAGCCAATATTACTAGCACTTTAGGACACGACAATTTTTGTTTCAGTTACATATTTTCTAAGCTGCTGTTTGAGAAGGATAGAAAATAACTTATCAGAATTCATAGGAGAAATTTCATTGATAGCCAAATTTCCTCTTCAATGGTAAGCAAAGAAAACATAAAGAAAACTTAAAATTCAGAGTTTATAACATAATGCAAGAACAATAGCTCTTATGGATTTCACTTCCTTATTAAGAACATACATTTCATTTATCATAGTCATGCTTATACGTAATCCAAGAGATAATGTAACACAATCTTTATCTTATAAAATACTTAAAGCTTTATGAAGCATTTTTGTATGTTTTTTAAGCATTTTCTGTAATTTAGGGTAGCGCAGCCACGCAACATATATACATACCTGCCATATAGCAATTTGAGTAGTCTAAAATTCTTTAAAAAAATTTCACCGCCTGCAAATCTTTTCATCATTTCATATTTAACCTTATGATGAAAACAAAAACGAATTGATTCATCACAACCAATGATAAAGTTCTACTAATTGATATTTAGGAATGCCTCGAATTATATTATATCATATTTTTATTGATACGCCAGAGAAAATAGTAAGCTAAAACTTGAATGCATGTGTGATAAAGAATACTTGATTGGACATTAAAACTGTAATTTTTGATTGAAGGAAATGATAAAGAAAGAGAGGTACATAAATCAACAAATTAAAATGGCGCAAATCATCATCAAGCATCAATACCGAAGTCATTATAAAGAGCAAGATATACAAGCAGAACAAATGATACATTTCTCATCTCTTGCTTCTTCTGCAAAAATTATTCCATATTGCAAGAATATTTTTGACAAATGGCAAATGCCTTTTCAATGTCTGAAACAAAATATTTGACAAAGTAGAAATTATTTAATAGTGCAACCTTGCATTCCTCTATTTAGCTTTTTAGACTTTCTTTTTTTCAGCAGCTCTGTCAAAATACTTATAAATTACATTTAATTCAAAACGTATATAATTAGGAGAGTCGAACTTCTTTATACGACTAACAGATGTTGTAAAACAGATTATCATGTATTGCTTAAAGGGCCTCCCTTTCTGTAACTAGACGGCATGTAGTTACAGAGAGGCAAGCGAGTCTATTAAACACTAAGCAACAGACTATTTTGCATTGAATTTTGCTGGCTTAGTTAAGCAATACGTTTTTCCAATTCATCTGGTAAACTGAGTTAACAAAAGCAAATTTGAAATCAACCCATTTTAAATTTTTTGTAAACTGCTCTTGGTGAATTTCATAATTTGGGTCATTTCCTTATAGTGGACATTAAAATGTATTATTTCTTTCTATGCTTTCGTTTCCTAGAAACCTTCTATCTATTTATTCAAAAAACTTTCTACGCTGGTAAAACCTACTTATATGAATTGTGGTAAGCATGAGTCGTTATAATGAACAATTTGCCTAATCTATTGCAACAATATTCAATCATCATCAATTTTCTGAAAGCAAACGTGGAAATACTTTTCTGAGAAGGAAGTTAAAATGTACATACTTATAGAAATCAATACTTGATTTATACATCCCCCAAAAAATTAAAAACAAACTGATTATATGACTATATTAATGATAAGCCTTTCATAAAAAAAGTAAATGTTTTACTACGAAAGCTTTAAAGAAATTAATAATCATCCATCTTCTAACAAATAGGAAATAAAGATGATATCAAACTCAACAAAAGCGTTTCTTGGGACTCTTATAATCCTGTCTATTAGTGTACAAATAGTAAATGGTAATGACGACATACAAATCTGCAAGAAAAGCTTAGAGACACTAAAAGACAACGTAAAAGAGTGGAGGGAAACTTGCGTTGATAAAAATGGCAATGACGATAGCACAACTGCATGCAAGGAAATAAAACAATATAACAAGGAAATGATGCAAATGCAAACAGAAATGTGTTTTTACACAGGTATAATCTTTAGATTTGACAAATTTTTATGGTTTCTTGTTCATAGCACTAAAAATAATATGCAACAATAATAGGTAGAAGTTATGCAGCCAATCTAGTTTCAGTTATTAGTAATTGTTCTACAGTGAAAAACTCTTTCCAAAAAACACTTATTCTGGTCTTTCACCAAGTATTATGATTCTAAAGTCTTTAAAAATTTGCATTTTTTTAGTCCACTCGCATCGTTGTTATTTATAGTTTTTTTATTATTTTTTTAGATGTTTATCCAAAGCCATATTTGATTATTACGAGCTTTGATAAAGTATACTCTGTTGATTCTATTACTGGAGATATTCATGTCAGCACTATTAATGGATCCAGTAAGAATAAATTTGACCATGCATCAAGATATAATGACATAGAAATTGATGCAGTTGCGAATGTACTTTACTACATTGATGACAAAGACATCAAACGGGGAAATTTTGACTTAACTAGAAACGAAATTTTTGCGAAAAACGTTATTGTTCATGATATTACAGTTGACTGGATTGGTCGTCGTATCTTTTACATTGACTCCACGAACATTATCTACCAGATGCGTTTGAAAAAGAACATTACAAGTTTTATGAGGCTTCAACCAGGCTTACGATTTTCCAGTATTGCATTTGACTCAAAACATGGGTAAGACGATATTGAAATTCTTTTTATTGACTTGTAAACTTAAAATTAAGACACTATGTGAATCTATTGGAGGGTTTTCTTAAGTAAGCTAAGAGTTTTTATTATCATAGACGCATTTTAATTTAATAGAAAAGTTGAATTTTTGAAGTCCGTATTATTGCCTGTTATTTGGAAGTACAAGAATAGAAAAAAAATATTGATTTTTGAGGGAAAACAAAACTCGCTTTCACCCGAGGGAGCGAATATTAAGTATTTTTTTGTGTATAAAGAAACAAACGTCATATATTTAGACAGCTTTTCAATAAAATCAACGAGATTTGGCCAGCAATATTTTATTGCGTGACTATGAGGCATTTGAAACCAACTGCAAGGATGAGCTCATTCGTGTGATTATTCAGCACACACGCAGCAGAAAATAACATGCAGGTCCTGAAATTACAAAAATCGACAGCGATACTTATGTTAAGCAACCAAAGAGCTTTGACAAAAATGTAACAACGGAGAAAACAATATTTATAATTGATGAAGTCGTTAAATGAAATATAACAGAGAGATAGAAACTACAATAAAGTATTAAATAAATACTTTACCGATGAAACTTTAGTCAAATACTCACACAACATTGGTTTGCCACAACCTAGAAACAAAAAGTATTCCAATTTCACTGTGCAACTTAGTGTTCTACATTTATTAAGATTACTGGCTTCGGATGGCCACCTAAGAGAGCTTTTCTTTGTCAGAAAATGCAATTTGCTTGACGCCTCCATGGTAATCATATGCTTAATAAGATATGCCCTACACAAAAGATTTCAACAGATTGGGAGCATTGTTTGTTCCTTTGCTTTGCCCTTTCATATACTATAACCCTTTTTGAGACAGTTTAAGAGATGTGCAACAATCTCAATACGAAATAGCAATAAGGTTTTAAAAAATTCACAAAGCTGGTGAACGTCAAAAACTTCAACCTTTCGTTTTTTATTGAAGATAAAAAGAAACTGCGCACATTCCCACGTAGTTACATCAAAAATATAAAAATGAATTTTAGTTTTCAAAAAATGTGGCAATTTAGAAAAAAATCAGTATATCAAGTTTATAGTTTTTCAAGCCTTCTTTTAACTTGCATTGAATGGCGGAGTATATTGAAAAGTCAAGAGCTGCAAATTAACTTTATGCACACTACTCTTTAATAAATCCAATCACACATCCGATCAAATCACCGGAATGGAAAATCGTTCCACTACCTTTAGTTCATGCAGTGTTTCTTAGTGTAATTTAAGCAAACGTTAGATCTGTAGTTGCTCAACTGATGATGAATCTGAAGATAATAATCATGTTAGAGATTAAAAAGAAATTGGCTGAAAAGCCTGTGAAGTGAGAACTTTCTGAATATGTTATAAGTAATTTACGAATTTAAAAAAATTTCCTTTTCTACCGATTCCTATGAACTCTCCATTCATGTGAGCCTTCTAATTAATAAATACAAGTCTTCACTCATCGTTCAGGAAAGTTCCATTGCACTTAACCTCTATTAGCTTAAGTATATTTTACTTCCCAGCTTCTTTATCAAATATTCCATTTGACACCGCCTCTTAAGTCGTAATTTAACACCTTTTGTAAATACAATATCTTGTCTTAACATCTCATTATAAATTATAATTTGACTGAATATGTCTTGAGTAAGGACGTAACGTCGGTATAAATTCCATTTTACAACATTTTGTCTAATTCTATGGCTCTATTTAAAACTTTATGTTGGGCATTAATTTTTATCATATTACAAGAAAAAAATAATTTTCACGAACACAAAAACCAAAAGAACGGTAGTATATGCGAGAAAGTTTTTATAGACTTCGGGGCAAGGTGAAATGAACGACAAGAAGACATGGACTTTACTGTTACTCAAATGAGTAATATAATTAAGAAATGTATAAAGAATGCAAATATGCTGCGATGATAATCAAAACTGCCAGTTGTATCAAGCATTTTCGACAAAGTAAAGGCCATAGTGTTCAAGCAGTTTTTGCAGCTTGTCTAATCAAGAGAATCCTAAAAACACGAACATGACATGGCGATAGAATAATCATTTTCAAATGATACCAATAGTGCTAGCTCCAGTGTCAAGCTTTTTCTGATTTTTCGGAAAAAAAACGAAAAAAGTTGACAATTAAAAAGAGAAGGTTAAGATAGTTGTAAAAAATCATTTGTCCAAACAAACTGAAAAAATGTATCAACAAAAGACATTGTTTGTGAAGCTATAGCTCTTTTAAAGACATTTGTAGACGATGATCCATCCAAGGAGCTGCTACTTTTCATGCAAGATGAAACTGAAAAATTAAAAAAGCTTAAACTTGAAATGACAAAGCTTTCTTAATTTATATCTACATTAAATGGTGCATATCATTTACCAACACGAAATTTTCAATTCGAACAAAATTTCCACGCATCAGTTAGTTTTCAGAATTATCAATTAACAACACAATTCACTCAGCAACCACTCCAAACTACAGCATTACTCATTCCGACAATAATCACAAACAATACCACTCATTATAGAAGTTATGTGAATAAAAATAACATAGTACATTTATTATGCTCTGAATCACATACAATGTTTAATTACTTCATATATTTTAGTTCGGTTTTTAAAAGAGAGATTTCAAATGATAAATATGATCTTTTCCTGTTAGTTATAATAGCTTTATGTTGCTATATTATCAAATTTCATGAATATGTTCCATTAAACCGTCTATATATGAAGGTAGTTCTGAATACTTTAACAACATCTTTGTCTAAATTAAAAAAAATTTCTTTCCTTTCTCGCATATATTAGCCTGTTTATTGTTTATGTATTTCAGTACGTATAGAGAAAACTAATGTACAAAACAAATATTTTTATTAAGGTATCTATTCTTGGCAGAAAGTACAGAACGTTTCTTATGGTTATGGAACAAGACTGCAAATAAACATGATATTTTTTCAGTTTCACTTCAGTCAATAGCACATGATCTAACGCTTGACATGGCTAAAGAGAAGATTTATTGGCGAGTTTTAAACGGAAATTTTTATCTTGTGATTACTACTCCCATAATGTAATTGATTTTGGAACTTCAGGAGGTCCCATGGCTGTATTTGGGGATTTCATTTATATCATAACTAGTGTTGGACGAAGTGTCGTTAGTGTCCATAACACAACAGATCAACGTACGAGACGTAAACTTTTTCTTCCTGTAAACAACGGTTATCTTGATTTGGCTGTAGCTATAAACAGTATCAATCCTGACTCAAACGGTAGTTAAATATTTACTTATTTGACATGATAATCTAAGACTTGCAAAAACTTCCACGCTAATGTTCATAAAATAGAAAGACGTTAAAAAGTTCAAAGTTACATTGCCTTAGTAAACGCTTGTTCTTCCTTCCAAAATTATAAAAAATTTGATAAACATTAAGTTCAAAGTGCAAAGTGTCTAATTTAGACGTTTTTGCCGTTTGTCTATTCTTGTCAAACTTCTTGGGTGTTAAATTTAACTCTTTATTGTTTCTTGCATCATTTCAACAATCACTTTGGCTTGTAATCAGTCTTAAATAAGAAAAAAATTCATGAAAATAAATTGAAAGACAAAAACGTCCAATTTGAGCATGTTGTGCAGTGAGCTTAGTATTTATCAAATTTTCTAAAATTTTAGTACATTGCAAAAACGAGTTCAAACTTTTACATTTTTTACAAACTTTTACATTAAACTAGATTTGAAACTTTTTATTTTCTTTGTGCATGCAGTTCAATTACGAGGTATTCTCATGGTTTTCGAGATTAATTTTTAATTCATTTTACTTTTAAATAAACAAGACAAGGCAATGACAAAATACATGAGCTTTGACACATTTTGTGAGAACTATTGATGAATTGATAATTTTCTGAACATTTTTCAATTATCTAACTTCTTTAGATACATACTTTATAGTGTCCTAAACAGCCAGAAAATTTGTTCATACTCTGTAAATTTTCAACATTTATTTAATTGTTTTGTTTTTACGATATTCGCGAACACCAAAGACACCAACATTACATAGAAAACTTGCTAGCTGGTTACGTCATAGTGGATACTGGGTGACAAATTGTGCTCTTTGAGGAAGAACATGTTTCGTTTAAAATCCATAGTTGACTTTATTTTTAATTTTATTAATCTATATAGCGACAAACACTTTTCGTTTTCCTTCATGTGGACCAAACACATACTATCGTAAAATTAATGGAACATTGAACTGCAAGTGTATGGAAGGATACTCAGGAGAATGTAACTCGTGCCAAGGTATGGATTTATTACTGTCTTTATCAAGATATTTTTATCATGAGTAAAGAGCATCTCTGTGCAGTTTTAAAACTTTGTTTTCTGTTGAGAAATCTGAAGAGTTCTCTGTGCAGTTGCTATTGTGCAAAGAATTTGCGACATGTACATTTTACAAGTAACCACAAAAATAAGGCTCACAACCACACATACAAGTTCATCATTATCAATACAATCAAGCAGGAAATCAGTAATAAATTTATGAAAAGCATCAATACACTTAACACTCTCTCAGCACACTAAATTGGAAGTATGTGGTTCTCTAAATGATAATAGCATATATTAAATGTTTGTAAAAGTAGATCATCCAGGTTGGTATAGTCCTGAGAAGGACTGTTGTTGTTGTTGTTGGCTGACGTTTCAACAATCTTAGCGGTAGTCATCTTCAGAGTCAATTTGACTGGACGATCTACATTTACAAACATGTAACAATAATCCGGGCTCAAACCATTTACTTTAGCATATGTTAACATTAACACATTTTGATTTTCTCTACATTAGGTAGGGGGTAGCTTTAGGGTTAGGGTTACGGTTAACACTCCTCCTGCAGTTAGCAATCTAGCTATGGCCCTGCTAACATAGATACACTATATTAAAAAGTTTTGACTTTATTCTGGGTTGGCTTTCTTGAACTAGGAATTCTGTAAATCCAAACTATAAAAAGCATTTTGACGAGCAAGTTTCCAGATCTCCTAGAATGAGGAGGTCTGAAACATAAAATTTCTGAAACCAATTAGGTTGTAGCTTTATGAACTTATTCCAAGAATTGACAAGTATGGGTAGTGTCCGATTAATCAGTAGGCTATGTAGGCTGAAGCTAACAGGCCGGCATTTTAAAGAATCATCTTCTATTTTAACATAGTTTTTACTCTTTGGCATTCTGGATGAGCTAAATGGTCAAAATTTTAATCATATATGATTTGTTAGACTTGCTCTTATTGTTTAAACCATTGAAAAACTTTTGAAATAAAAACATCCGAAATCATCGCAAAATGGTGCAACAGACTACAATGTTGAGTTTGCAAAGATCGTGTACTTGCGTATCATTTTACTTAAAGATAGTAGTTAAATAATAAGCAGATGGCTGGTTGATCACTCTAAGACACTTACGGCCGTAATATTAATTTAGACAAGCTATATACAGCAATATATGTCCTTTATCTAAGTCTCGTATTTTCTTTATGATGATTAAAAAGATACTGCTTAAAGTATTTTTGCCAAGAAAAAACCTTTAACTGGTATCCTCTAGCCTCCAATGAGCTAACCGATTTTTAGAAAGCTGCAAAAGTCACTTAAATTTTTCCTTTTTCGATAAACGTAGATCGTATGTCACTTTTTGTAGAACTTAATATTTTTGTGAACTTTGCAAATGAGAATAAAGATGCATCTAAGATAATCCATGACGCAGGGAACATTCTCTTCAAACTTTTAAAATAAGAAATTCAAACTTTTACATGCAGAGCTACAAACATCTGCATATTCACTCTCAGTGTGAAAGATATTGAAAAGTTATATATTCAATAAAGATTGTCAATTATTTGCAGCTAAAGGTGAAATGTTAATGGCTTAAAGACAAAAAATTGTCTTATAGCCAAAAATAGTTTAACATATTCAACTAATATTAAAGTGGTACCAAATTTGGCTAATCTGAAAAATTGCAAGTATATCTTGGTTCATACTTAAAGATGTCAACTCAATAAAGAACTAAAATGTAGGGAGTGGTCACTTTAATACCAAAAATAATCGAGAGTTATACTTGGTAATAGTCTTTGCCAGGGTAAATGTGTCAAAAATGAAACCTTAGATGAAGCTTCCTTAAACTTATATAAATTTAAAAGACCTGCCTTTAGGCAATAATTAAAATGCCACACCCTCTTGTCCATTCCAATTTACATAACTTTTTGTCGGTCACGCCCTTCTGCTGAACACATTAGGTCACAAAACATGAATATTCACATATATATAAAAACATAATCTTTTGTCGGCAGCGGACGGGATTGTTTAGCTTCATTAAAACAGCCCCCATAACGCGTAACTGAAAGAATCAAAGGCATTTCTTAATGATTCTAAAATTATCGTCTGAATAAGAATCAGCACAATGGGAGTTATTCAAGTGATGTTTACCTATCACGGAGTCACATGAAACTAAATTACTTTTCTTACAATCACGTTTTGTTTGTTGTCTTGAGGGGACCGTTCCATTTCTGATTGAAGTTGGTACATGCTGTTTGATCCTATCACCCAATCTTTGAGACGCTCTACCTACATTGCGAACATCACACTAAAATTTATATTCATAAATTTCAATGCCTAAAAGTTGTGGCGGTAGAGACTTTTTTTGGGTGGGTAGTAGAATAGTTGTTTTCGAAAATATAAAGATAACATTGATCGCAAAAAAACAAATTATCCATAATATTCTTAGTTTTCCTTTCAATATCATCAGAAACCTTATCCATCCATGGAAGTTTGATCAACACAGAGCACTTAGCTGGTACAAAATGCCTGTTCTGCTCAATTTTTTTGTGGATGAGAAAAGTTTATTAAGCATTTTTCCCCGATATCCATTTGAGAGAAACATCTTTTTCAATGAGTTGAGATTACCCTCAATAAACTCCTCCGATGACAGTCTAAGCGTTCAATTAGTTAAACACTTTACTAAAGAAATTTTCTCTCTGTGTGAAGAAAAACAGTCAAAGCGTGTGTACAAACCCGAAAAAGCTGCCTTGCGATGAATGCTTGTAAGGAATTGACCATTGCGCTTATGGACTAACTGACAATTTGATACATGTTCAAGCCTTTTGGAACAGCTAAGTGCCCTGTGTTTATCAAACTTCCATGGATAGGTAAGGCTATTAGCGTAAACGTATTATTGAAGTAATATGATACGGGAACTTTATATCTACAATGATGATACATGATTAGATAATTGATCATGGACTTTGGCACTAACACTTGTGTTTATATTAGGTTCTTTGTCTTGTTGACATCCTATCTCATTAGTATTCTTATTCTCTTCTATTGCACTGCACGTTGTATTTGGTTATGTTATATTAAAATGGTTACTTAAACATTTTAATTGTAATAAAGGCTTCTGATTATATTGAAAGGGAAACAAAGAATATTATTGATAATTTGTTTTTGGCGAGCAATGTTATCTTTATATTTTCGAAAAGAAATATCCTACCACCCACCACAAAAAAATCTCTAAAAAACATTTAAGCAATGTAATTTATGAATATAAATGTGAGTGTGATGCTCTCTATGTAGGTAGAGCGTCTCAAAGGTTAGGTGATAGGATCAAACAGCATGTACCAACTTCAATAAGAAATAGAACGTTCCCCTCAAGACTAAAACCAAAACGTGATTGTAAGAAAAGTAATTTAGTTTCATGTGACTCCGTGATAGATAAACATCACTTGAATAACTCCCTTTGTGCTGATTCTTATTCAGACGACAATTTTAGAATCATTAAAAAATGCCGTTGATTCTTTCAGTTACGCGTTATGGAAGCTGTTTTAATTAAACTAAACAATCCCGTCCTCTGCCGACAAAAAGATTATGTTTTTAAATTATCCTTGTTTTGAGCGTCATCTCCCCTTTTGGAGATGACGTACACTCTTTCTTGGTATTAAAGATATCGGTAGCAAATTTTCATTTAGCAGACGTTGACAACTGAGGATTATTCTGCCGAAATGCATCGTGTCGTTTAATTTAGAACTATTGGGTTAGTGCTATTTGCTTAAAACAGTTCTTTTAAGAACAATCAGCTTATCATATTGGGAGATTGATATGTACATGCAACCCTGAATATTTTGGATTTGAGATTTCTATAGATTGCAATATCTACATGCTTTCTTTTTTATCAGTTTTCAACCCTGTTAGACTTCGGGGACCAATAAGGTCTAGTGGCAGAGGTCGTGTGGAAGTATTTTACAATGGAGAATGGGGAACAATTTGTGATGATGGCTGGGATTTAAAAGATGCTGAAGTTGTTTGTCGACAACTTGGTTATGACTATGCTGTCAGGGCTTTCCAAGGAGGTTATGTTCCTTATGGCAGTGGAAGAATATGGTTAGATGATGTTCGTTGTGTAGGAAATGAAGATAATATTTCGAGTTGTTCACATAGTGGATGGGGATCTCATAATTGTAGACATGATGAAGATGCTGGTGTACAATGTTCAGGTTTGTATGTACATTATTTACCTATTTATACAAAGATAATAAACTAAATTATTTGGGGGATCCTCAATGATGAATTTAAACATTTAATATGATTTTATAATACTGAACTATATATTAACAAATGCCTAAAGAATAAACACAGCTTCCGACGTGAAGCTGTAGGCTGTAGCTTATGAAGCTCCGTTATTTTTTTTTTCATATTAAGAAGGAGCATCTCAAAAGTTACACTACTGTGTAACTTTATGTCTTCTAATGGCGTGCTGTCTATCTTAAAATTTAATTTTTAAATTCGTTTTTTTAATGACCGTTAAGGTTTATCAAAAGCCATGCCTAGAGAGCACCAGAAACGTAATTATGAATAATTAAAAACAGAATTATTTTAAAAATACGATAAAGATTCCCACGTTGTAAACGAAGGGTCTATGTGAACAATTTACAGTTTATTTTTTGCTTGTTTCAAAACGTTATGGGGCAGTGTTGCCATATGGCAATAAAATCAAATGATTGAATGGAAAACCAATGGGGAAAATTCGCAAGTTAAAGGATTAAGAAGTTACTTATATTACATAAAGAAATGAGGACTTGTTTAAATATAAAATTTTTTAGATTCATGAAAGTCAAATAGTGTCTTATTGTCCAACACGTGTTGATATTGTACTTATGTAACTTTTTTTATGAATTTTTGTTACTAATTTAAATCATTAATTTCGCCTAAGATGATTTTACAATGGCATCTAACATAAGAAGATACTTTATATGCATATATAAAAGTTAGAATATTTCGGAGTTGAGACTTCGGTGTTTTGCAATAACTCTTTATTTTATTTTTTTACCAGATTTCGTCTCTGTTAGACTTCGCGGACCAAAACGTTCTAGTGGCAGAGGTCGTGTGGAAGTATTTTACAATGGAGAATGGGGAACAATTTGTGATGATGGCTGGGATTTAAACGACGCTAAAGTTGTTTGTCGACAACTTGGTTATGACTATGCTGTCAGGGCTTTCCAAGGAGGCAATGTTCCTTATGGCAGTGGAAGAATATGGTTAGACGAAGTTCGTTGTGTAGGAAATGAAAATAGTTTTTCGAGTTGTTCACATAGAGGATGGGGATCAAATAATTGTAGACATAATGAAGATGCTGGTGTACATTGTTCAGGTTTGTATGTACATTATTTACCTATTTATACAAAGATAATAAACTAAATTATTTGGGGGATCCTCAATGATGAATTTAAACATTTAATATGATTTTATAATACTGAAATATATATTAACAAATGCCTAAAGAATAAACACAGCTTCCAACGTAAAATAACTAAATAAACACAACATGTTCAACAAGGACATAACTAAACATAACCTATTTTATGATTGCCTATAAAAAGATTAGATAATACCAGCGAAAAAAGGTAGCCCATTGACCAATTTTCCGTGGAGAAATGTGATAATCCTTATATTATCAGTTTTTGGTACAATTCTTTGCATTCATTATAGCTTTTTGAAGCTGTATGCTGTAGCTTATGAAACTCCATTAAAATGTTTTTCCATATTTAAAAGGAGCATCTCTAAATTTACACCAGGCGTAACTTTATGTCTGGTAAAGGCGTGCTGTCTATCTTAAAAAATTTATTTTTAAATTCGTTTTTTACTGACCGTTAAGGTTTAGCAAAAGCCATGCCTAGAGAGCACCAGAAACTTATTTCTGAATAATTAAGAAAACTGTTATTTTTAAAATTCGATAAAGATTCCCACGCTGTAAACGAAGAGTCTATGTGAGCAATTTACTGATTATTTTTTGCTTGTTTCAACACGTTAAGGGTAGTGTTGCCATATGGCAATAAAATCAAATGATTGAATGGAAAACCAATGGGGAAAATTCGCAAGTTAAAGGGTTAAGAAGTTATTTATATTACATAAAGAAATAAGGACTGGTCTAAATAAAATAGTTTTTCGACTCATGAAAATTAAATAGTGTCTAATTGTCCAACACGGGTTGATATTTTACGTATTTTATTTTTTTTATCAATTTTTGTTACTAATTTAAATATTTAATTTCGCTCAAGAGGATTTTACAATGGCATATAACATAACAGGATAATTTATATGTATACATGTAAGTTAGAATATTTTGGAGTTGAGACTTCTGTGTCTTGCAATAACTCTTAGTTTCTTTTTTTTTCAGATTTCTTCTCTGTTAGACTTTTAGGACCAAAAAATTCTAGTGGCACAGGTCGTGTGGAAGTATTTTACAATGGAGAATGGGGAACAATTTGTGATGATGGCTGGGATTTAAACGATACTAAAGTTGTTTGTCGACAACTTGGTTATGACTATGCTGTCAGGGCTTTACAAGGAGGTTATGTTCCTTATGGCAGTGGAAGAATATGGTTAGATGAAGTTCTTTGTGTAGGAAATGAAAATGAAATGTCGAGTTGTTCACATAGTGGATGGGGATCACATAATTGTACACATGATGAAGATGCTGGTGTACAATGTTCAGGTTTGTATGTACATTATTTACCTTTCAATACACAGGCAATAAACTGAATTATTTGGGGGATTCGCAATGATTAATTTAAACAATTAATATGATTTCATAATACTGTAACAGATATTGACAAATGCCTGAAGAATAAACACAGCTTCGGACGTAAAATAACTAAATAAACACAACTTGTTCAACGAGGACATAATTAAACATAACCTATTTTAAGATTGCCCATTAAAAGTATAGATAATACCAAGAAAAATGCAGCCAATTGACCAATTTTCCGTTGTGGAATGTGATAATCCTTATATTATCAATTTTGTTACAATTGTTTACATTCATTATACCTTTTTGAAGCTGTAGGCTGTAGCTTATGAAGCTCCGCTATTTTTTTTTTCATATTAAGAAGGAGCATCTCAAAAGTTACACTACTGTGTAACTTTATGTCTTCTAATGGCGTGCTGTCTATCTTAAAATTTAATTTTTAAATTCGTTTTTTTAATGACCGTTAAGGTTCATCAAAAGCCATGCCTAGAGAGCACCAGAAACGTAATTATGAATAATTAAAAACAGAATTATTTTAAAAATACGATAAAGATTCCCACGTTGTAAACGAAGGGTCTATGTGAACAATTTACAGTTTATTTTTTGCTTGTTTCAAAACGTTATGGGGCAGTGTTGCCATATGGCAATAAAATCAAATGATTGAATGGAAAACCAATGGGGAAAATTCGCAAGTTAAAGGATTAAGAAGTTACTTATATTACATAAAGAAATGAGGACTTGTTTAAATATAAAATTTTTTAGATTCATGAAAGTCAAATAGTGTCTTATTGTCCAACACGTGTTGATATTGTACTTATGTAACTTTTTTTATGAATTTTGTTACTAATTTAAATCATTAATTTCGCCTAAGATGATTTTACAATGGCATCTAACATAACAAGATACTTTATATGCATATAAAAGTTAGAATATTTCGGAGTTGAGACTTCGGTGTTTTGCAATAACTCTTTATTTTATTTTTTTACCAGATTTCGTCTCTGTTAGACTTCGCGGACCAAAACGTTCTAGTGGCAGAGGTCGTGTGGAAGTATTTTACAATGGAGAATGGGGAACAATTTGTGATGATGGCTGGGATTTAAACGACGCTAAAGTTGTTTGTCGACAACTTGGTTATGACTATGCTGTCAGGGCTTTACAAGGAGGTTATGTTCCTTATGGCAGTGGAAGAACATGGTTAGACGAAGTTGGTTGTGTAGGAAATGAAAATATTATTTCGAGTTGTTCACATAGTGGATGGGGATCACATAATTGTACACATGATGAAGATGCTGGTGTACAATGTTCAGGTTTGTTTCTACATTATATACCTTTCTATGCAAGATAATAAACTGAATTATTTGGGGGATCCTTAATGATGAATTTAAATAATTAATATGATTTTATAATACTGAAACAGATATTGACAAATGTCTGAAGAATAAACAGAGCTTCAGACTTCAAATAACGAAATAAACACAATTTTTTCCACGATGACATAATTGAACACAACTTTTTTAATTGCCCATTAAAAGATTAAATAATACCAAAGAAAAAGGGCAGCCCACTGACCAATATTCCGTGGAGGAATGTGATAATCTTTATATTATCAGTTTTGTTACAATTGTTTACATTCATTATAGCTTTTTGAAGCTGTAGGTTGTAGCTTATGAAAGTCCATTAAATAATTTTTGCATATTTAAAAGGAGCATCTCTAAATTTACACTACGGTGTAGCTTTATGTGTGGTAATGTCGTGCTGTCTTTCTTAAAATTCATTTTTAAATTCGTTTTTTCTGACCGTTAAGGCTTAGGAAAGCCATGCCTAGAGCGCATTAGAAACGTATTTCTGAATAATCAAAAAGACAGTTATTTTTAAAATACGATAAAGATTACCACGTTGTAAACGAATAGTCTATGTTAACAAGTTACTGTTTAGTTTTTGCTTGTTTCAACAAGTTATGGGGCAGTGTCGCCATATGGCAATAAAATCAAATGATTGAATGGAAAACCAATGGGAAAAATTCGCAAGTTAAAGGGTTAAGAATTTTTTTATATTATATAAAGAAATAAGGACTGGTCGAAATAAAAAGTTTTTTAGACTCATGAAAGTAAAATAGTGTCTAATTGTCCAAAATTTTTTAATATTGTACTTATGTAATTTTTTTTTATCAATTTTTTTTACTAATTTAAATCATTAACTTCGCCCAAGAAGATTTTACAATGATATGTATAATAACTTAGGATACTTCTGTGTTTTGCAATATCTATTTATTTTCTTTAGTTTTCAACTCTGTTAGACTTCGGGGACCAAAAATCTAGTGGCAGAGGTCGTGTGGAAGTATTTTACAATGGAGAATGGGGAACAATTTGTGATGATGGCTGGGATTTAAACGATGCTAAAGTTGTTTGTCGACAACTTGGTTATTAATGCTGTCAGGGCTTTACAGGAAAATGGAAGATGGTTAGATGAGTAGGAAATGAAAATAATATTTCAAGTTGTTCACATAGAGGATGGGGAAATTGTCAACATTATGAAGATGCTGGTGTACAATGTTCAGGTTTGTATGTACATTATTTACCTTTTTATAGAAAGATGATAACTGAATTATTTGGGGAATCCTCAATGATGAATTTAAACATTTAATATGATTTTATAATACATAAATAAATATTAACAAATGCCTAAAGAATTAACACAGCTTCCGACGTAAAATAACTAAATAAACACAACTTGTTCCATGAGGACATAAATAAACATAACCTATTTTATGATTGCCCATAAAAAGATTAGATAATACCAGCAAAAAAGGGCAGCCCATTAACAAAATTTTCCGTGGAGGAATGTGATAATCCTTATATTGTAAGTTTTCTTACGATTGTTTACATTCATTATAGCTTTTTGAAATCGTAGGCCGTAGCTTATGAAGCTCCATTAAAAGATTTTTTGCATATTTAAAAAGAGTATCTCCAAATTTTTACTACGGTGTAACTTTATGTCTTGTAATGGCGTGCTGTCTATCTTAAAAAGTGATTTTTAAAGTCGTTTTTTACTGACTGTTAAGGTTTAGCAAAAGCCATGCGTAGAGAGCACCAGAAACTTATTTCTAAATAATGAAAAAGACAGTTATTTTAAAAATATGATAAAGATTCCACGTTGTAAAGAAAGAGTCTATGTGAACAATTTAATGTCTACTTTTTGCTTGTTTCAACAAGTTATGGGGCAGTGTTGCCATATGGCAATAAAATCAAATGATTGAATAAAAAAACCAATGGGGAAAATTCGCAAGTTAAAGGGTTAAGAAGTTATTTATATTACAGAATTCAGTTCTGGTCTAAATAAAAAAAATTTAGACTCATTAAAGTCAAATAGTGTCTAATTGTCCAAAGTTTTTGATATTGTACTTAAGGAATTTTTTTAACAATTTTTTGTTACTAATTTAAATCATTAATTTCGCCCAAGAATATTTTACAATGGCAACTAAAATAACATGATACTTTATATGTATACATGTAACTTAGAAATGGATTTCAAAATAGCAAATACCATGATGAATGGTGATAATAACAATGTAATAGTTCTTAAAAGAACTGTTTTAACCAGAACACTAACCCAATAATTCAAATAACCGTTATTTACAGCTGGAAAGAGACACTATGCATTTCGGCAGACTACTCGTCAGGTGTCAACGTCTGCTAAATGAGAACCTCCAAATCATGCTATATTTATAATGCTACAAAAGGTCAATGTCATCCCTATTTTTAGAGATGACACTTAAAGCAGAGACAGATTAAACACGTAATCTGTAATTCTAGCCATGATTGACTCAGCTTAACATGAGCTAGCCAAACAACTGTCAGTGGTACTTTCGCCCGTTTTGGAGAGGTTTTCAACATACGCTTTAAAAGACTCTTTTACTTTTACTGATGAGCTTAAACAACAAAATTTTTCAATGTATTCTAATCTATGGATTTGTACTTTCGATGTAAGTAGTCTCTTCACTAATGTGCCCTTAGAAGAAACCATTGAAATTTGTGCTCAAAATATTTTTAACTCGGACATGACTTTGCCGGACATGCTTGAGAATGCCTTTAGAGAACTAATGATGGCTGCCACAAAGGGTGTGAAGTTTGGTTTTGATGACACCATGTATAAACAAATTGACGGGGGTGGCTATGGGTTCTCTACTTGGACCGGTTCTTGCAAATATTTCTGTTGGTATCATGAATGGAAAATGCTTGCATCTTCAGATTGTCCGGAGTATATATATAATATATTAATCCTAACACGGTTTTTAATATGCACATGAAAAACATGTGACTTGGACGAGATTTGAACTCGCGGATGTGCTGTATTATAAGCGTTATGTGGATGACACCTTTCCTTTGTTTCATAACGATAAAAATCGTGAATTTTTTCTTAATAAACTTTGCTCTCTTCACCCATCACTAAATTACACCTCTAAACTACAGTCGAATAATCAATTAGCTTTTTTAGATGTTCTTGTACACAAACGCAAATGTCAGTTTTTAAGAAGCATTCATCGCAAAGCAACCTTCACTGGTCTGTACACACGCTTTGACTCTTTCTCTTCGCATAGAGAAATGATTTCATTAATGAAGTGTTTGATAAAGCGAACGCATAGATTGTCCTCAAAAGAGTTTATTGATAATGATCTTATCTCACTAAAAAATATTTTTGTGTTAAATGGATATCCGGAAAGGTTGCTAGACAAACTTTTCTTATCCACTAAAAATGAACGGAAAACACTTTTCGAAACGGCCAAGTGCCCTGTTTTCCTTAAACTTCCCTGGATGGGTAAGGCCTCTAATGACATCGAGAAGGAAATTAAAAATATCACGGAGAATTTGTTTTTTGCATGCAATGTGGTCTTTATATTCTCAAAAAGAACTATTCTTCCACCCACTCCTAAAGAGTCTCTCCCTGCTCAATTATCAAGCAATGTACTCTACGAGTTTAAATGTGAGTGTGATGCTCGCTATGTAGGTAGGACTTCTCAAAGTTTGAGTGAAACAATAAAACAGCATGTACCAGATTCGGTCAGGAATAAAACTGTTCATTTACGACAACTACCAAAACGGGGGGGTTAAAAATGAAAATCCGATTCTTTGTGATTCAGCGATTGGAAAACATCTGTTAAGCTACACTCGCTGTGCCAATATTTATTCTGATGAAAAATTTAAAATTATTAAAAAATGTCGCTCGTTATTCCAGCTATGCGTCATGGAGTCGGAATTAATTAAATTGACTAATCTTGTCCTTTGCCGAAAAATGGATTACGTATTTAATCTTTCTCTGTTTTAAGTGTCATCTCTAAAAATCGGGATGATATTGACCTTCTGTAACATTATAAATATAGCATGATTTGGAGATTCTCATTTAGCAGTCGTTGACACCTGACGAGTAGTCTGCCGAAATGCTTAGTGTCGCTTTCTATCTGTAAATAACGGTTCCTTTAAATTGTTGTGTTAGTGTTCTGGTTAAAACATTTCTTTTAAGAACTATTACGTTGTTATTATCACCACTCACCATGGTATTTGTTATTTTGAAATCCATCTTTAAGTTTGTCACCACGACAAAGTCTCTGTTTCATTATGTAACTTAGAATATTTCGGAGTTGAGACTTCTGTGTTTTGCAATATCTATTTGTTTTCTTTTTTTATAAGATTTCAACTCGGTTAGACTTCGGGGACCAAAAAGTTCTAGTGGCAGAGGTCGTGTGGAAATATTTTACAAAGGAGAATGGGGAACAATTTGTGATGATGGCTGGGATTTAAACGATGCTAAAGTTGTTTGTCGACAACTTGGTTATGACAATGCTGTCAGCGCTTTCCAAGGAGGTCATGTTCCTTACGACAGTGGAAGAATATGGTTAGACGAAGTTCGTTGTGTAGGAAATGAAAATAATATTTCGAGTTGTTCACATAGTGCATGGGGCTCACAAAACTGTACACATGATGAAGATGCTGGTGTACAATGTTCAGGTTTGTATGTACCTTATTTACCTTTTATACAAAGATAATAAACTGAATTATTTAGGGATCCTCAATGATGAATTTATGACTGCTCATATAAGATTAGATAATACCAGAGAATAAGGGCAGACAATTGACCATATTTTCCGTGGAGGATTGTATTATCAGTCTTGTTACTATTGTTTACATTCACTATAACTTTTTGAAGCTGTAGGCTGTAGCTTATGAAGCTCCATTAAATATTTTTTTCATATTTAAAAGGAATATCTCTAAATTTACATTGCGGTGTAACATTAAGTCTTATAATGGCGTGCTGTCTATCTTAAAAATTCATTTCTAAATTCGGTTTTTATTGACCGTTAAGGTTTAGCAAAAGCCATGCCTAGAGAGCAATAGAAACGTATTTCTGAATAATTAAAAGACAGTTATTTTAAAAATACGATAAAGATTCCCATGTTGTAAACGAAGAGTCTATGTGAACAATTTACTGTTTAATTTTTACTTGTTTCAACAAGTTATGAGGCAGTGTTGCCATATGGCAATAAAATCAAATGAATGAATGGAAAACCAATGTGGAAAATTCACAAAATAAAGGGTTAAGAAGTTATTTATATTACATAAAGAAATAAGGACTGGTCTAAATAAAAAGTTAATTAGACTCATGAGAGTGAAATAATGTCTAATTGTCCAACGTTTTTCATATTGTAGTTATGTAATTTTTTTTTATCAATTTTTTTTTACCAATTTAAATCATTAACTTCGCCAAAGAAGATTATAAACTTGCATGCTTAATAACAGGATACTTAATATGTATACATGTAACTTAGAATATTTCGGAGTTGAGGTTTCTGTGTTTTGCACTATCTCTTTACTTTCTTTTTTCATCAGTTTTCAACTCTGTTAGACTTCGGGGACCAAAAAAATCTAGTGGCAGAGGTCGTGTGGAAGTATTTTACAATGGAGAATGGGGAACAATTTGTGATGATGGCTGGGATTTAAACGATGCTAAAGTTGTTTGTGGACAACTTGGTTATGACAATGCTGTCAGGGCTTTACTAGGAGGTAATGTTCCTTATGGCAGTGGAAGAATATGGTTAGATGATGTTTCTTGTGTAGGACATGAAAATATTATTTCGAGTTGTTCACATAGAGGATGGGGAACCCATAAGTGTCAACATTATGAAGATGCTGGTGTACAATGTTCAGGTTTGTATGTACATTATTTACCTTTTTATAGAAAGATGATAAACTGAATTATTTGGGGGATCCTCAATGATGAATTTAAACATTTGATATGAATTTATAATACTGAAGTATATATTGACAAATGCCTGAAGAATAAACACAGCTTCCAACGTAAATTAACTAAATAAACACAAATTGTTCCACGGGAAGATAATTTAACATAACCTATTTTATGATTGCCCATAAAAATATTAGATAATAGCAGAGAAAAAGGCAGCCCATTGACCATATTTTCCGTGGAGGAATGTAATAATCCTTATATTATCAGTTTTGTTACGATTATTTACATTCATTATAGCTTTTCGAAGCTGTAAGCTGTAGCTTATGAAGCTCCATTAAATATTTTTTTCATATTTAAAAGGAATATCTCTAAATTTACATTGCGGTGTAACATTAAGTCTTATAATGGCGTGCTGTCTATCTTAAAAATTCATTTCTAAATTCGGTTTTTACTAACCGTTAAGGTTTAGTAAAGGCCATGCCTAGAGAGCAATAGAAACGTATTTCTGAATAATTAAAAGACAGTTATTTTAAAAATACGATAAAGATTCCCATGTTGTAAACGAAGAGTCTATGTGAACAATTTACTGTTTAATTTTTACTTGTTTCAACAAGTTATGAGGCAGTGTTGCCATATGGCAATAAAATCAAATGAATGAATGGAAAACCAATGGGGAAAATTCGCAAGTTAAAGGGTTAAGAAATTATTTATATTACTTAAAGAAATAAGGAATGGTCTAAATAAAAAGTTTATTAGACTCATGAAAGTAAAATAGTGTCTAATTGTCCAAAAATTTTTGATATTGTACTTATGTAAACTTTTTTTATTAATTTTTTTTTACTAATTTAAATCATTAATTTCGTCCAAGAAGATTTTACAATGGCATATATTATAACAGAATACTTTATATGTATACATGTAACTTAGAATATTTCGAAGTCAATGCTTCTGTGTTTTGCAATATCTCTTTATTTTTTTATCAGTTTTTAACTCTGTTAGACTTCGGGGACCAAAAATATCTAGTGGCATAGGTCGTGTGGAAGTATTTCACAATGGAGAATGGGGAACAATTTGTGATAATGGCTGGGATTTAAACGATGCTAAAGTTGTTTGTGGACAACTTGGTTATGACAAAGCTCTAAGGGCTTTAGTAGGAGGCAATGTTCCTTACGGCAATGGAAGAATATGGTTAAACAAAGTTCGTTGTGTAGGAAATGAAAATAGTTTTTCGAGTTGTTCACATAGAGGATGGGGAACCCATAATTGTCAACATTATGAAGATGCTGGTGTAGAATGTTCAGGTTTGTATGTATATTGTTTACCTTTTTATACAAAGATGATAACCTGAATTATTTGGGGGATCCTCAATGATGAGTTTAAACATTTAACATGATTTTATAATACTGAAACAGATATTGACAAATGTCTGAAGAATAAACACAGCTTCAGACTTAAAATTACTAAATAAAGACAATTTGTTCCACGATGACATAATTAAACACAACCTATTTTTTGATTGCCCATTAAAACATTAAATAATACCAACGAAAAAAGGCAGCCCACTGACCAATATTCCGTTGAGGGATGTGATAATCTTTATATTATCAGTTTTGTTACAATAATTTACATTCATTATAGCTTTTTTGAAGCTGTAGGCTGTAGCTTATGAAAGTCCATTAAATAAATTTTGCATATTTAAAAGGAGCATCTCTAAATTTGCACTGCAGTGTAAGTTTATGTCATGTAATAGCGTGCTGTCTTTCTTAAAAATTCATTTTTAAATTCGTTTTTTACTGACCGTTAAGGATTAGCAAAACCATGCTTAGAGAGCACCAGAAACCTATTTCTGAATAATGAAAAAGTCAGTTAATTTTAAAATACGATAAAGATTACCACGTTGAAACGAAGAGTCTATGTGAAGAATTTACTGTTTAGTTTTTGCTTGTTTCAACAAGTTATGGGGCAGTGTCGCCATATGGCAATAAAATCAAATGATTGAATGGAAAACCAATGGGAAAAATTCGCAAGTTAAAGGGTTAAGAATTTTTTTATATTATATAAAGAAATAAGGACTGGTCGAAATAAAAAGTTTTTTAGACTCATGAAAGTAAAATAGTGTCTAATTGTCAAAAATTTTTTAATATTGTACTTATGTAATTTTTTTTTTATCAATTTTTTTTACTAATTTAAATCATTAACTTCGCCCAAGAAGATTTTACAATTGCATGTATAATAACAGGATACTTAATATGTATACATGTAACTTAGAATAATTTGAAGTCGAGGCTCCTGTGTTTTGCAATATCTATTTATTTTCTTTTTTATTAGTTGTCAACTCTGTTAGACTTCGGGGACCAAAAAGTTCTAGTGGCAAAGGTCGTGTGGAAATATTTTACAATGGAGAATGGGGAACAATTTGTGATGATGGCTGGGATTTAAACGACGCTAAAGTTGTTTGTCGACAACTTGGTTATGACTATGCTGTCAGGGCTTTACAAGGAGGTTATGTTCCTTATGGCAGTGGAAGAATATGGTTAGACGAAGTTCGTTGTGTAGGAAATGAAAATATTATTTCGAGTTGTTCACATAGTGGATGGGGATCACATAATTGTACACATGATGAAGATGCTGGTGTACAATGTTCAGGTTTGTATGTACATTATTTACCTTCTTGTACAAAGATAATAAACTGAATTATTTAGGGGATCCTCAATGATGAATTTAAACATTTAATATGATTTTATAATACTGAAACAGATAATGAAAATTGCCTGAAGTGTAAACACAGCTTCGGACGTAAATTAACTACATAAACACAACTTGTTCCACGAGGATATACTTAAAAATAACCTATTTTATGACTGCCTATAAAAAGATTAGATAATACCATAGAGAAAGGGCAGCCCGTTGACCAAATTTTCCGTGGATGAATGCGATAATCCTTATATTATCAGTTTTGTTACGATTGTCTACATTCATTATAGCTTTTTGAAGCTGTAGGCGGTAGCTTATGAGGCTCTATTAATTTTTTTTGCATATTTAAAAGATTATCTGTATATTTACATTATTGTGTAACTTTAAGTCTTGTAATGGCGTGCTGTCTATCTTAAAAATTCATTTCTTAGCTCCTTTTTTATCGACCGTTAAGATTTAGCAAAAGCCATGCCTAGAAAGCATTAAAATCGTGTTTCTTAATAATTAAAAGACAGTTACTTTGAAAATACGATAAAGATTCCCTCGTTTTAAACGAAGAGTCTATGTGAACAATTTACTGCTTAGTTTTTGCTTGTTTCAACAAGTTATGGGGCAGTGTTGCAATATGGCAATAAAATGAAATGATTGAATGGAAAACCAATGGGGAAAATTCGCAAGTTAAAGGGTTAAGAATTTATTTTTATTATATAAAAAAATAAAGACTGGTCTAAATAAAAAGTTTTTTAGACTCATGAAAGTAAAATAGTGTCTAATTGTCCAAAACTTTTTGAAATTGTACTTATGTAAATTTTTTTTATCAATTTTTTTTACTAATTTAAATGATTAATTTTGTCAAAGAAGATTTTACAATTGCATCTATTATTAAAGGATACTTAATATAAATACGTGTAACTTAGATTAATTTGGAGTTAAGGCTTCTGTGTTTTGCAATATCTTTTTTTTTCCTTTTTTTTATCAGTTTTCAACTCTGTTAGACTTCGGGGACCAAAAAAATCTAATGGCAGAGGTCGTGTCGAAGTACTTTACAATGGAGAATGGGGAACAATTTGTGATGATGGTTGGGATTTAAACGATGCTAAAGTTGTTTGTGGACAACTTGGTTATGACAATGCTGTCTGGGCTTTACTAGGAGGTAGTGTTCCTTATGGCAGTGGAAGAATATGGTTAGACGAAGTTCGTTGTGTAGGAAATGAAAATAATATTTCGAGTTGTTCACATAGAGGATGGGGAACCCATAATTGTCAACATTATGAATATGCTGGTGTACAATGTTCAGGTTTGTTTGTACATACTTCGAAAATAATTCAACACAGATTCACCCCCCTATTTAAATAACTTCTTTGTCGGTCACGCTATACTGTTGAGCATGTTAGGTCACAAAACATGAATATTCGAACATATATGAATATTCACCCCCCCCCCCAAATCAATATTCTAGTTTTGGACCTGTGCGTAGACAACCTGCTTGTATTTAGTCTTGTTTTGTTGGTTTTTCTGAGTTGGTTTACTTAGAAAACAATAAATTTGAAAATGAACATTGTTTGATGAAACAATGAATAAGGCTTGTTTAAACATTTTTTTCAAATTCTACGGTAAGATGCAACATCTCTGAGCACCGCTGCTATGCATATCAAGATATTCATATCAATGACGATATGCTTGGATCAAATATGATTTGTTCCACTTCTTGTGAAAAATTTTTTCAAAGCATTTATTGCGGGTAAGCTGTCGAGCTTGTTTGGTATAAATAGTACGCTTTAATTTCCAATAGTTTTATTAGTCGATGCATTTTCGTTTGCAAAGTTAATCCAGCATCTTGAATTAACAAACTCACAATTTCCGACTGCTGCAACGACCGGATATAATAAATAATATTCCCTGGTTATGTGGTTATGTGACTTTTTCCAAAGGTAATCTCATTGCTTTCAATGGCTATGTTTTTTTTGGTATGTTTTTAATAATGAAAATAATTGAAAATAGCGTTAGCAAAAAATAGCATTCTTTTGCATTAGAATTGACTTAAGTTTGTTTAAAGTGAACATTTTATGTGACACCAACATAAAATTGGCATTCAATTAATTAGAATTCAATTTATAAGTAAAGACAGTGAAACGTTGTTCTGATTGGTCAATAGCAGTGTTTTCATTAGTCTGTGCAAAACAGATCTGAGTTTAACCAATCAAATCAATTAAATTGCAAATCGATTATAAATGCATTTTAGGGGTAAAGTTAAAACGTCGGTTTTTAATTTGTCTATTTCACTTTATTGTTGCTTTATAAAAGAAATAAATGATTTTTTCGTTTTTGCACTGGCTTATGCACAGGGGCGAAACTAGTACCTTTTTAATGTGTGTGAGGGGGGGGGGGGGCGAATGAAATTGCCCTGCAAGGACCCAAGATGCACTGCAGATCATATGGAACAGTACTTTTTAAATATTAAAATATTGGGTTTATTGAACAGATTTTCGCTATATATTTTTGTAATACATGTTGTATTCTTTTGGCAAAACGCACTTTAGCCTATTATTAAATGTTTAATGGCATTTTTTGCATTTTTACAGTTGCCCAATTTTTTAAAATAACATTTAAGTCGACATTGTCCATAAGATCTTTTTCACATGCAAGAACATTATGTCATTTAATCGCATGTCTTTCATTGGGGATCTCAGGTAGCTTTTGACTATCTAAAGCTTGCTGAAACACCTTTCATCTTTTGCTACGGACACTGGAGCGGTGAGCAATAGTTGATACGCCTTGCATACCGTTGGAAAGCATGAAGACAGGAAAATTTATTGGAAAAAGATTTACAATCTGAATGAAATTTCCGTCCTTGTCATCGCCGCCTCCTTTGAATGACAATGACTGCCTTGCCATAGTGTGAGCCACATCAAGAAGAATCAACATAATTCCCTTGTTCTTCTGTTCATCTGCTTTCTCTTGGATCAATATTTCCTTAATTTTCGCATTCATCATTACATCAGTATGGCCAGATGTTATTGAGAAATGAGCAAAATCAGCCAGAGCAGCTTGATGGGACTTGCTACTGAAGTGTTTATGAAGTTTCCCTTTCTTGTTTGCACCAACGCTCCTCACCTTCTTCCATGATCGTACACCATTTATCCATGCTGTATCAATTTTTTCTCGTCTTGGCCCACTTGGAAATAATGAGCATACAAAGCAATATGCTTTATTTTCCTTCTGACTGTACTCAAGATGAGGGAAAGAGTCGTAACAGCATGTATTACATTTGTTAGGTTAATTTTTGGCTTTTGTTTGATTTACAGGAAAAGACTTCAATCTAGGTTGACGGGGTCCTTTTTGCATGAGAAACTTTCTTTGATCGTCATTCATATCTCGTGGCCTTTCGCTTGGATCGTGAGAAGTAATTTTAGTGCTTTCCTCTAAAACTGGGCAACCAATTTCAATTTCATCTTCCTGCACTTTGTTGATGACAATAGAACAATTTTTTACCAGTTTCACAGACAAATCTTGTATTTTTTTTGCTATGTGCTTCACTTTTTCTGAAAAGCGCTTCGCGTTTACGTGTCTATCATTATCTATTATCACTTCATTAAGAATATTCTCACGCTGATGAAAAAGTTGTGATAGAACTCTTAACTGTCCTGCACAAGTGATCCATGTAATATCTTCTTGGTTATCTGAATCACAGTTTGATGACTTTTCAATTTGTGCAGCCTAAACGTATAAAGACATTGTAAAAAAGACACATGCAGTAAATAAAATACAAAAATCTTCTTTTAACAGATGAATAAATGACAATTGAAAGATTCGTATTAAAAAAAATTCGCATTTGAGCTATCTTAACGTCTACCTCTTCATTTGAACTATCAGCACTCAGCAAACAACTATTTTCTACTGCTCCAAATCCCACGTGACTGTTAACAGCAGTGTCGTCGTCAACAAATAATGGCTCTTCAATAGCCTCACAAAGTTCCTGTATACATTGCTTTTATTATCAAGTTCCATGTATACTACTTCTTGCACACAGGAAGAAAGATGATGCATTAATTTTTGTAGTGTATTGTATTCTTCTTTTACTTTTCATTGCAAAAAATGACGTGCTTCATCTTTCTATTGCTACCAAGGAACAATACTATGATTATGACAATGGATGAAACTGTTTTGATTTCATTTTGGGGAGACTTGGCAAACAAAAGTAGTATTTACGGACAAAATTTAAAATTGGCCAAAATTTTCAAATTTTTTTCCCGTTCACATCATGAGTAGGGTTTTCCTATATTCCTTCATATAGACTAAAAGCAGGAAATTGCTTTTCTGAGGGTTAAATTTTATAAAATTTTATAGACTCTGATGAAAGATCCTAGTGATGGGGAATCATATCAAAGAAATACACTAAAATCCTAATTCTAATCGAAGATGCTTTTTGTGTAATATGTCGTGGAATATTTGAAAGCTTATGTAGAAAATGCTGTGTGTTTGACATTTTTATCCATTGTTGAAATGTATCTGTAATACAAAACAACGTGTAAACAAGTTGTAATCAACAATATTATCATATAAAGTAAATGTAGATATTATCATAATCTATAAAAAAAAGTAAAATGATGAAGTTTCACTTCTGCTAAGAATAAAATATTATTAACAAATCAAATGATTTACTGAATTACATTATCTTTGATAATTTACAAATCAAGCCGTAAGAATTTCTTTTAAAGTTACATTAAGTAATTGCGTGGATTCTACAAGACAATGCTGGTGATTGCTACCTACCATGCCGCTTGTACTGCCCACCAACCAGAGACTTGCAAACACATGCACTAAACATCTTTTATTTATTAATTTATGTATGAATTAGTTCATTTTTAAATAACATTCTTGCTTTATTGGACAAAATATATACGAAGTGCTAAAACGTCAATGGTTTTCACAGAATCTGTTTACAATACATTACATTTATTATCCTAGATCAAAACATGAGACATTTTCATTTCATTTAACGACTTTTTTTTACCCTTTTTTTTAAGGAAGGACACTTAAAATTTGATCAAACCTTTGTGATCTTCGTCGTTACGTCCTTACCCCTCAATGACATAACGACATGGCGACATGATTGCAGATGGTGTTATAACACTTAACTAAAATACATGGAGTGCTACTTGTTATGCAAAACCCTAATAATTTTTTGAAGCCGTGATTTTACCCCAGACACGCTTGTGAAGTCAATCAATTATTACTTCGGGCGAGAGACTCAAAACACTAATCACGCGTGTCTGGGGTAAAATCTCGCGTATTTGGTGCAAGATTTGTTCTTTTGGCTTCAATTATTAGCTTTAGGTAGCGTTCCGGGTATTTTAGTTTAATGTGCTATAACGACTACGCTTGGTAACCTGGCAAACATGTCGCTGAGTACTAACGACCTAGCGTCAACGACGGTGTGTTACACACATAGCTACATAACTTCCTGAAAGTGTTATCTTGCCTATACTAAATTAGATGGTATATGCCGGAACACAGGCTAAAAAATACTCAAATGGATTAAAGTGCAAAATTTGTATCGCCATAATGTTTTTGATGAACGTACTAAAACTACATTAAGTTACAAGGTAAGTTGCGTCGATTTGTGATAACTCTCTTTCTAATTTTTTTCATTCTCTCTTACATTGAGGGAGAGTACTTAAAATTATGTTTGCTTCTTTTTGTCAAGTTTTGTTGATGATGAAAAATTCGTAGAAGTTCAAAATAAGATCTTAAAAATTTTCGAGAAAAACAAAAAATAAATTTTTTTGTAATTAAATATTCTCTACCTCATTTTCAGAATACCATACCCTAATATTTAAGTTACCTGAGATAAAAGCACTAAAATGTCAAATGCTTCAACCCTGTTTCAACGTAACAAGAAGCGGGGAAATGATATGCACTAAAGAGTACTTTTATTGTGTGTAATTTACCCTGAAACACATCACAGAAATTTTTTCTTGTTTTTGTGGAATGTTCCATGACATCAAATCACTTTGATCTTTGTGCAACAAGTTACTGAAACAGGTATTATTTGAAAATATTGAAGCATCATTTAGCACTTGGATATACATTTCGATATGTCTTAACATTAAGAAAAGATTTCTTCAAGTTTAATGCCTTTCTAAACGTCTATTGATTACTGATCATCAAGATTAAATAGGAAAATATTCAAGTGAATGTAATGTATTAAAATGAGTTTCGTTTAATTTTTTGAGATGATTTGTGAAGGTCCTATCAGGTTGTTTCGTAATTTTTGTATTGTGTCAATGTTTTCATTTCATTGCGGTTTTGTTTTGACATTTCGAGTTCTAGCCCAGATTTTGTTGTGAAATGAGATAATTAACAACAGTGGTTTTATGTAGCTAAATATTCTTTTGTTCGAATATATAATGTCAAGAGATCCTTATTGAATTTCTTGCTGAAATTGCAACCAAAGGAAAACTAAAATTTATCAAAAGTGATAATTGAGGAGATTTTGCAGGATATGAGTTCAAATTTATTTTAAGTAACAGTCTAATCAAGCAGGAAAAATTGTTCATTGAGAATTATTTGCCTTACCAAAATGGGACGGATAAGAGAGATTGGTTAAATTTATTCAATATGGCCAGATGGTTAAAAGTAGAATCAAAATTTCCAAAGTTGTTGTAAACTTGTGCAGTAATGGCATCTGCATATATTGCAATCAGGTGTAGCAATAATAGGTTTGAAATAATTGCAAGTGAGGATCTAACGAGATTCAAGTCTATTCTTACTAAAATGCATGGTTTGGTTCAGTGTGTTTTTGCTAACACAAACAGAATCCCAGAAAGCTGGAGCCAAGAGGTAAAAGAGGCATTTTTGCGGAATGTGATAAGAGGAGTCCAGCCTACCTAGTATATCACTCAGCAACCACGAAAATAGAGCCATCCAGCATAGCATAACTGCTAATACCAGTAAGCGTGCAGTTAATTAATGTTATAGATTAAATAACGTAGTAAATTCTTATTTAGAGGCTGATCAACTGAGTCAGTCTTTGTGATTACCATGAGTTATCACTTTTTACAAAGAGTTATCATCTTTCGAATAAAATAAGGTTCCAAGCTTTTGTAGTGCAAATCAATATATTTGTAAAAACATCTATATTTTATAATGCGATCTAGCGGAAGTATCTTGCTGGAAGGCGTGTCTTCTTAGAAATTGCTTCATAAAAGTTAGGAACACGAACATTAAAGATTCCGACACGAGTCGACATTCTGTCAAGATATCTATTCTGTGGTGGGCATATTCAGTTGACAGTAATGTTTATTTTGAGTAAGTTAAGGGTTATTTAAATTATAGGGTTAAGATCGGAAAAAAGTTCGTTGACAAATTAAATACAGAGTAAGGCCCTGTATGGTCTCAAACAAAGCGGCAGAAACTGGAATGAAACATTAAATAATTACTTGACCAGGAAAAGATTAAGGCAATCACTCGTAGACCTTTACGTATGCTTTATGTTTATAGATGGAGCCTTGTTGAAAGATTTAAATGGTTTACTTTCGATTTGTGAAGTTGAGTGTAAATTTTATAAAACAATTATGTTGCAATTAAGGCATAGTGGAAGAACACAGAAGCGCAAAAAAAATGCAAATTACCAGGGACCAATAAAATTAGCAATTTAAAGGACGCAACTTCTCAAAAAAAGGTCTAAACACACATGAAGATGAAAATACCTTTTCAATAGAGGCGAAATACAGCGCAGCTTAAAAAGCTTAAGTTATTCTGCAAGCAAAGATAACTTACCAAATATTTCACAAGACAACGAGTAAACATTTAGATTAGGTAGTGATAGAAATGGTTTTCCAATATCAGAAGAAGGATCTCTGATATCCTCAAAGAATAGAAAAAGCAAATGGTTTTACTTTTTGCATGTAAAATAGAGTGTATATCTTTATCTTTGGTGCAGTGATTTAAGCATAGTGGGAAACAACAGTGGCGCGAAAATCAAAGCACACAACCAGTGAGCAAAAATATCAGCAAAGAAAGCAGCTTTTCAAAAAAAATCACTGTCTAAACACACAGAAATTAAAAACCATTTCATTAGAAGAAAGTGCAGGTAGCGTGGAACAATGAACTTAATTAATTGCCAACGAAGATAACTTAGTAAATATATTCACAAGACAACAAGCAATGTTAAATTAGATCATTTTCAACATTTTCTATGTAGCCAAAATGACACTTTCATAGGTATAAGTGTAATGTAAAGTGCTTACCAAGCCACGTCTTTATAATGAAATAAGGAAAGTGTAGTAAATTGTGTAATAATGTCACCCTATCATTGTGAACTTAAACTCATGATAGATTATTATCAACCAACCATGAAGCGTCTTTTATGTAAATCACGTGTATCAGCATATGCTTACTTGTAGTTTTTGTAGTTTCTTACAATGCAGAAGTTTTCATTTAATGTTATAAATAAACTTATCGGAAGCAACACGAGTTCAGCCTCAAACAACAACTGCCACAAAATAAATCCACCAGCAAAGTGTGAAATCATGGATATGTACCATAGGTTTTAATAAAGGTAGGTGATACCGAGCTTCAAAAGCTTTGCATGAGTTCAGCAATTTTTATATGCAGTTTATAAGTGAGCAAAATTCCGTATTCGTGATTGTCCAGATTTTGTAAGTTCCCTTTGTTCAACCCAGGGTGCCATTTTTGAGATGTTGCCATTAAGTTTTACAATAAAATATTTTCACTTTTTTAAAAGCCCTTTGCATTCCACTAAAATTTTCCAAGTAGCTACCAGGTAGCTACAAATCTTTCTTTACTAATCATCCCTCCATTAAGAATCGACAAAATCATCACCATGACTCTGTCAAGTACTTCTCTACTGCACTTGATGACATGATCAGCCACATATTTCCATTGATAAGCACACGTTTACAATGGGATATTTCTTACTCCTCTTACTAAATACCATCAATTCATTATAAAAAGTGATTGCCTATACTGAATATGTATTTCGTAAGCCAGAAAAGTACTATGCCTTTTAAAACATAACGTTGACTAAAAATTCTACAACATCTGCGGATTAATGAAACAATTGATCTTTTAAACATTTCAGTCAAACAATTTCCATGTCATCATAGAAGTCATACATCAACTGCAGAAAAACTTTATTTTCCTCAATGCAAGAACACAAGTAAAAAGAGTCAATTTTCAACAGGGAGGAGGAATTTTCTTTACGACTGCATATTGAACTGGGTTAATTACTTTGATCACAAGTTTCACAACACCAATCTCGTCTCCATAATCCTTAACTCTAAAAAGATAATCTTCTGGTGGAAATTAAACAATCTGAACAATCTCTTCAATTCCACTGGTAAATGCTCCAATACCGATAACATGGATTTCCACACCGTCATCTCTCAGTTTCTTCGCATTTGGTACTGTTTGTCTTCTATCTACGTTTGACTTTCCATCTGTCAGAAGGAACACCATTTGACGTGCAACACGACGGCTTCCTGTAAATTACGCGAAAATGAAGTGAATACGTCGGCTTGATAGTTTGAGAGATAGATGTTCTATGCAGATTATAGAAGAAAATGTTGTTGTTTACTTAATATTAGTATCGCTATTTTTAAAATACTGATGCTAGATTTAATGATCTTATTGTAACGCAATATTATTGAGGGAAAAGCCAATGAATCAGATATTCAACAATGATCTCCACATTTCAAAGATCTTAGACGAATTCAAAGTCATTCCTCTTTTAACGAAACTATAGTTGGCAAAGTCCCTACAAACCTGCAGCCTTTTCATTGCTTTTACTCTTACGTTTGTTATTAAAGAAGTAAAATCTGAAAAAGTGCTTTTTTAGAATTTTAAATTAGTAACGTACAAGTTTAGAATAAGGTATTTATTTAGATTTATATAACTATCAAAATTTTAAATTTCAGCTTTTTACTAGCATGAAAGAAATAGAGACATATTTGTAAGCAGCGTTTTGTTGATAAACCAGTTAGTAATGACTATTATAACTTTTCAACTTCATTGTTTATGTAACTATTTTTTGTCGTCTCACCTTTCGTAGAATCATCAAATAAATTTTTTGCTTTTGTTAAGCCGTCAGCAGTGTTTGTCATCCCTCTTTCATAGCTGAATAAATCAGATTTTGTGGCAGCTTGTGAAGCAGGAAAGAAATTGAACATAATTTTTGCGTAATTGGAGTACTAAACACCAGCCCAGTTACCATTGTAGTTAGAAGGTAATTTTATATTCATCATATTTTTCATTGCCTGTTTTCCCTTCTTGTACTCACAATCTCCAATGGAACCAGATGAATCCATTACAACAGCAGTGTCTTGAAGATAAATTCTTCGTTTATTTAGGATAGAAGATGGCAGACGAAAGAATTTCTTTACAATTTTATCTGCTGTCACATTTATTGGAGGAATTTGTTTGAATTCTGAAATTTAATAGTTGAATAGCCCAGTTTCCCACTGTACTGAAAACCGTTTAAATTCTATGGCGTTATTTATGATCATGGCAAAAAGTTTAATTTATTCTATGCAAAAGTAACCGGCTGGTGCACTACAACAGTATATTTAGCACAAGACAATTTCATAACTTTAACTTGCTGTCATGAAACTGCTTATTACTGATCGGAGGTAAAGTAGGATTCGGTGTAGTGGCTCTAATCGAAAATGGTAGTGTACTTTCCACTAACGTTATTCCACATACAAATGCAAGAGCTATCATGGAAATTGTAGTTGCCAAATTCATGTTAAGACTTGAATGTTGAATTGATATCTCGTAATGATATAAATAAACTTTAAATACTTAATGCTTTCCTTCGGCCTCATTCTGGTGCAAAAATCTTCACAAAGTACTTGTTTTAAGTTCGTATTAAAAATCTTTAACTTTGAAGCCTAGTTTTCACTGTAACATAAGCACAAGCAAGAAACCAAAGCAAAGCATATGCTCCAGAGGTTAGAGGAAGCAAAAGAAAAGGGATTTTCTTAACAATATACTTTTGTTTCACCTTAATTAAGGTTGTGTCAGGATCCAGTACTTCTGCTTATGCTTATAAGTTGATGATTGTGTTGGCCGCTTCATTGCATTCTTTTTATTTTCTTTTGTCTTTGCTTGTCCTTAGGCTTATGTCTCAAGTGAATACCATGCTTAAAATTTCACTTTTAAACAAAAGGTAGCATTTCATACTGAGCTACCTTTAAATCTACTGTTTGGTTACAAGTGTTCACTGTGACATTCATTAGTTATAAGTTCCAGATGTGAGAAAAATGAACAAAAACGTTTCTTTCAATTTGCGTGGTATAAAAACAATAAGTGTGTGGTATTTTATTAATAGCGAGCACTAAAACTTGAGCTATTTACTAACAAACTAAAGCAATCGAAAAGTAAAAAACTTAAGAATGAAAATGTGTAAACCATTTTCACAAAGATGAGTGTACTTAATGCCAAATAAAATGTCACACAAGCAATTTATTGTTATCTTATATAGTTTGAATCTTATTTTATAACATGTAATAAAAAACATAGAATGGCAAGATCTTTATATGTAGTAACTTTGGTTTATGTGATACATGCAGATTTCACTTTATTGTTTGAAATTCTGCTAATGCAAATTTAAGTCTGTTTGAAAATGTTTTTGTTTTGATACAAGTAAAAAGAAGATGATTGGTATAGTGCCACCTTACAGGGCGTGCGTTCAACAATGAGATTCGCCAAACTCATTTTTATGATGAATATTTAAAATAACTGTGGAACGTCGTTAAATAATTGCATGGCTTTCATCATTCTGAGTGTATTGATTTCGATAATTTGGAGAAAATTATCTTAATGCGTGCTCAATTCGATCAACTTCAGCAGAGAGCGATAAACGCTTTCTGTAGTTTTGTAAATATTTGTCTCGTCGTTACTTGATAACCATGAACGGATTTCAATCAAGATTTATAAATATAGGAACGTAACAAATCAAGACGTATTTTGGCCATGGAGTTTTACTTTCAAGAATGTATTCAAAAAAACTTATGTCGCTAGATTTACGATGACATAAGCCCACAAGAGATAAAGCATGTATGAATCGAATAAAAAAATTACCTGCAAATTTTCACGCTTTGTTCAACTTTGCAAAATGCAACCACAATTGTAGAGATGTTTTCTTACTCCTTCTTCTATCAATGTTCCTAAGACTGCAACTTGTAGCAGCTAACAGCTTTGCTTTATACCCCATGCAAAGCATGTAACTTCCACTTTGCAAAATCATAGACAGGAAGCTTACCAAAACAATGCATATAAGCGAAGAAAAAGTTGGAAGTTGTCAGGGGTTATTTACATGATTCGAGTCAGAATACTGTAAAGTCAGAATATTGTAAAAATGCTCAAGATAATTTATCTGATGATAAGTATTTAATCTTTTCCATTTGCCAAAATCATTTATCGATTTGCTGAATCCCATGTATTTGGGCTCATGTAATCAGCCCCTCAGGCCAAAAACTCTTTTTAAGGATTAAGCTTCAAAGACTGCCAGGATCTAATCAACAAGTACAATATTTCAATGATCTATATTTAAATTCAAACATACTTATTTCAAATTGAATCAAAACTGAAATCTAAATACCTTAAAGCCGTAGAAACGCTTCCTTTACAACTTAGTAAATTTTTAGAATAGTCCGACTATTCTACAAAATTATAGCCCACCAAATACAAAACAAAATATGCTAATAGAATACAATACGCCTGACTTTCAAATTGACGACTCCACCCGGTCGTGAACAGTGCGTGCAAGTCAAGGCATCATTGACTAATAGAAAATATAGTATCAAAGTAGTACACAGCCCCCCCGGTAATTTACAAAAAATGAGTCGCAAGAAGAGGCAAGTATAATTGAAATACGCTTTGGCCAATCAAATAAATGGATATAGTCATCAGATGGTGCGAGATTTGTGCGCTTAACCGCTACCTCCGTAAACAAGAAGGCGTTTCAAATAATAACCTCAGATAAAACTGAAATGCAACTCGGACTTTGTAAAAAAAATACGTAATTACTCATCATTTTGGTGACCTTTGTACTCAAAATAGATTATTTTTTTAGGAAAACACGCATGTCGCATGACTCTTTTGACATACCCTAAATCCTTTCCTGATAACAACTGCTGAACATATTTTTTTGTAGTTTTGTCTCATTCAAATACATAAGTACACACATATGGTCGGCTATTAGCTCGCCCCAAAAAATAACTTAATGGAATCTGCTGCACATTTTGTTCGCTTGTATACTTGAGAAAAGACGTATTTTAATATATTTTTGGTCGCTCAACATCTTTTCGTGCAAATGGTGAAAGAGATATAAAATAATAAATTAAAACGAACAGTAATTATTCGTCGGGGTGTTCCTTTTTTGGAACAACTTCATTTACCTCATATGTTTTAGACATAAGCAGGTTTCCAGTTGCAAAGGGTGGAACACATAATTTTATACATTCAAAAAAATGCCACCCCCAGTCAATTTCAAAAAATCCCACATAGTATGTTTTTAGTCATATTACAAGGTTCATGCCAAGAAACTTCATTACAGATGTTGTGGAAGGAAGCAATATAATGTCAAAACACATCAATGTTGCTCAAATAATTATAATATTGTCAGAATATTTGAAACATGTCCTGGTGATTGAGTAGTAATTGATGTCTTTAACATATTAAAGATATCTTGTTAACCATGGAAAACGGAGACTTTTAAACTAACTTTAATTTAGGTTGAAGACTTATGAAAAATTTTAAACTAATGCTGCTAAAAACTCTAAAAGGAGCTTTTTGTTGATTTTATTGCTATATTTTTAGGAAAGTTTAACTACTTAAAATTTATTAAACAAAACTGAAGCGTATATATTTAAAGCAAAATATTTTTCTGATGTGCTAATGTGCACTTAGTTCGTTGAAATATATTTGTTTATAATGTTAAACGAAACTACTTCTTTTTTAAGATGTAAGACAGACTAAATTAACAGTATGTCCTCTTATAAACCACTGTGTAAGAATAAATTCTCGTCAAATATATCCTCATATTATAAAAATGAATTTACATAAAGGGAGAGAATACGGGAGCAGTAGCGGATTAAGACTACGTCGAATATATCTTCATGTTACAAAAATGAATTTACATAAAGGGCGGGGTTACGGAAGCAATGGTGGATTAAGACTACGTCAAATATATCTTCATGTTATACAAATAAATTTAAATAAAGGGCGAGGTTACAGGAGCAGTTGCGGATTAAGACTACGTCAAATATATCTTCATGTTACAAAAATGAATTTACATAAAGGTTGAGGACTTGAGATTACGGAAGCAGTGGCGGATTAAGACTACGTCAAATATATCTTCATGTTACAAAAGTGAATTTACATAAAGGGTGAGGTTATGGGAGCAGTTGTGGATTAAGTCTACGTCAAATATATCTTCATGTTACAAAAATGAATTTACATAAAAGTTGAGGACTCGAGATTACGGAAGCAGTGCGGATTAAGGCTACATCAAATATATCTTCATGTTACAAAAATGAATTTACATAAAAGGTGCGGTTACGGAAGCATTGGAGAATTAAGACTACGTCAAATATACCTTTATGTTGTAAAAATGAATTTACATAAAGGGTGAGATTACGGAAGCATTGGCGGATTGAGACTACGTCAAATATATCTTCATGTTACAACAATGAATTTACATAAAGGGTGAGGTTGCAGAAGCAATGGCAGTTTAAGACTACATGAAATATATCTTCATGTTATAAAAATGAATTTACTTTAAGGGTGAGGTTACGGAAGCAGTGGCGGATTAAGACAACGTCAAATATATCTTTATGTTACAAAAATGAATTTACATAAAGGGTGAGGTTACGGAAGCAGTGGCGGATTAAGTCAACGTCAAATACATCTTTATATTACAAAAATGAATTTACATAAAGGGTGAGGTTACAGAAGCAAAAAAATTCACAAATTTTGGTAAAAAGTTCTTTCCATAAGTCGTTCATAAACTTGAAATGCAGATTTTAAACCACTTTCCAAAGCACCTTGTATCCACTTCGGGGTAAAAGAAATACCTTCACCAGCAAAATGAACGTTTCCCATAGGCTCCCATAAATACTTAATTTTGAAAAAAATATAATATATACCAATGTTTCTATTTAAATTGTAAATTTTGTAATTTTAGAGAATAAAAGTTTGAGTAAAAGTTGAAGAAGCTACCATATATAAACGAAAATTGTCCATAAAATGTTATAAGTTGTATTTCACGTTATTTCTAAGTATATAAAAAACAACAATTTTACAGAGATTTTGAGAAAAACATTGAAAAAAATGCGACGAGCATTTTTACAGTATTATCTTATAAAAAATAATCTCGTTTCTTAACCTGTCACTTCAATTAAAGAATTATGCGTTACCCCATATCATGCACACCTTATATTTTTGTGTTGAGCAGCTTTCATTGCTCCATACGCTCCTTGATAAGATGGCTGGTTATACCAAGCATGAACAATACACGTTGTCACCATGTCTTCTTTGAAGGCCTGATGGATTTCTGCGAGTTGTTTCATCACCTTTGTTTCACTTGCTCTTCTTTCATAGATCCAAAAAGCAGACCTTCATTTATCCATGTGTTAATCAAAACAAGTCCTTCTTTTGTGTTTGGATCTTCCGGAGTGACATAATGAATCTGACCTATGGGAAGGTTTTTCTTAGAAAAACCACCTTTGATTCCTTCATTTTCCCAGAATCTCTGTTTGGTCTGAATATAAACTTTTGTTGATTGCACAATAGAAACATCTTCCATAGTTGAACACATTTTCTCATCGCCAACTGGGATTCATCATTGTGAAGCTTTGGTTTGAAACTTATTTGAAGCAAAGTATTTATTGGGGTGGCAACAATTACTGCCTAAACAAAAGTCAAACAGTTTTCAAAGGTTTTGCTTAGCTTTTATTCTTAAAAACCAGGAAAGTGCACTTTGTTAGGTGCATATAAAACGGTATATGTAATTTTTAAAGACTATCCATATCAATGAAAGTGAAAATCATTGAGTTAAACAGTCATTTGAAAATTGTCCTGGTGATTGACAAGTATAACCAGTCCTAAAAATTGCTGAAAACTACAATCAATAAGATAGCTATAATGTAAATGACACAATGCGTTTGGGGAGACTTCTCATTAGGTGGCAACCAACGGTTACGATTTTATCTTGCCAGGTGCTAAATTTTACGTCTGTATAGTGTCACGTTACGTCAAATATATTCTTCATGTATGGAAATTCAGTTCTTAGGGCAACATTAAAGCAAACAGCTACTTTTGGTAAAGTTTCAGGAGACTTGGGAGATAGTAAGACTTCAGAAAACAGGCAATTAAAGATGTCCCAATGAAGACGACCTACAGACCCCACTAAATCCCTGAGAAGAGCGGGTTCGCGTTGAAACTATATTCTAAAAGCTAATCCATTTACCGTGAATTAAGCTAAACGCAACACTCAATTCTTTTTTTGTTTGTTGCGTTATTTTAAGCAATATGTGCCAACGCGCTCAACTTGTCGAGCTTTAAAATCCTGGGATAACATGCAGTTCAGTGAACAGCTAAAAATTTTTCCTCCCGAGGCATTATTCAGCATATGCACTTCACAGTGCGCATGTTCTAAAATAGTAAAGAATGCTGCTCAAAAGCACTGAACGATGTTGAGATACGCTTCGGGGTTCAAAGAGCTATAGAGTTAATTTAAAAGCTGTAAACTGAAGTACTAATGATTTTTCCTAAGACGACAAACAATTAGCAAAAGCAGTGTAGAAACCCTATAGAACTAGACGGATAATGTAATTCCATAGGATGCGAACAAAAAGCAAAGGCATACTGCCCTCAGACCAGTAGTAAGAATATCGAAAAGCAAATTTTTGTCACAATTGAGGCCTTATAACTATTATATACAAAGTAGGAAAAATTGTAGCTATTTGAAAAGAAATATTGCACAGAAACCAGCCATACATTTTTGAAAAAAGTGAAAAAGACCAACAAAATAGAAGTATCAACTATCCTTAAACTATTTATACTCGATGTTCAATTTACTAATATCTCGTACCTTCGCATTATATACACTTGGCGCATCGCTAATTGAATAATACAACACGTCAACTATATCTTTCAAAGGATACTCATCTTGATACCAGTAATTTATTTCGAAGACCTGTTTCTTGCATTCTATGTCATCCGTACTCAATCCTTCATCGTTGAAAAACGCTCTCGGCAAACTATGCATCCCTCCTTTCAAGCAATGCATTTCACTAGAACACCATTTTCCCAGTTCAAAATTTAGATAGGATCCAAGTGACTGATCAAGCTGCTCCGTATAGCAAAATACAGAATAACCACGAACAGCATCATTCGACCATGGCAAAAGATTTCCAAGCTTAACTAAATCCAAGTCTGCTTTATCTTCAACAGGCTTTAGCTTTGATTACATCGATATTACTTTCAAGAAAGCTTTCCAACGTAAACTGACTCCAGATTTCAATCCAACGTCCCCATGCATTGACTTGATCATGAACAATTTCTGATTTCGACAACCAAGTGTAAAGCTGGTCTGTAACAGCACCGATTGTTTCATCAAAATATTTTTCTGCAAAAAAATGGAGGAAGTTTACTAAGCCCTTAGCTAATAGCCGAGTGCGAGGTCTTTACGTAGAATTATCCGACCGAGGTCTTTATGCACAGACCGAGTCCGCAGGGCGAGGTTTGTACAAAAAGATAGAGGTCTGATATTTCTAAGCAAAGACCGAGAAAGCAAGGTTACTAAAAAGTTTATTATATGGCATCATTTGACCTGAAACGAAGTTGCTTTCTTTCTTGTCTTTGCTGTTTTGCTTCGACTCACATTCGCAAATGGTTTTTTGCTTTCTTTTTTTTTTCATTTTGCTGTTTGCTTTACAAAGTTCGTTTCATTTGATTGTAAAAGTACGCATTTTGGAACGTAGCGCATTACGTAAAATAATGGACCGGCAAAAATGTTTCTGAGCGAAACAAAGCGCGCCATTTTGCTGGAAGTGACGCTTGGCATGTATAATAATTTCAATTAATCATGATTAATTGCCATTGCTCTCAATTTACAGAAAATGTCTTCCAAGATTTCTCACTTCCAGAAAAATTCTTGCAAGAATAAAATAATACAATGTCGCGATTTTCAGGAAAAATATATTTTTAATAAAACTGAAGAATTTAAAGTCTCGTTACACTTACCAATATCCAAAATATCGTCTTTTAAGGCATTATTCATGCCATCTTTCCAGTTTGGCCAAATGTTGTCAAAATGCTTCTCAGCTCAAAATGTAATGTGAAAACAGGCCGAACGTGAAGTGGTTAATTTATTATCGACAATGATTTTTTTGGTCACCTAGCTCTCCTATCTTTGCAATACCTGTCGACACTACCTACACAATTTCTTGAAATTGACCTGCTATATTAAAAACTTTATATTTAAAGAACTTTTTGCGCCATGCATGCAATGTATTTAGTTGTTGCATTAATTCTTTGTTTTATACACTTCACCTTCAGATTTCTCGTGAAACCCATAGATGCAGGTAATGACATTTTTGTCAAAGTTAGGAAAAGGTTTCATGGACAGATTGAAACTCTTGATGTAACCGTCCGCCAAAAAATGCGGTCTCTCTGAATGATCATTAGCATCACCTGGAAATTGCATAGCCCCAACTAAAAAAAAAAACAGTTCATTTTTTTCAAAACTGTAAGATTCGATGCTGCCATAATTCTTAATGTTCTGAGGAGCTTCATCAACTAGAATATCAAAGTTTTTAAATTTTAAACCTTTTAATGGTTAACATAATTTGGCTTATGTGTAGGTTGCGTAACTTGCTCATGCATGCTCTTGTATACTTCATTACTAGATCAGACTGACCATGTCACTAGAGTCTTATCACTCTCGACATTAAACAAAAGACAATGTTTTGCACTATCTAATTTGTGTTTGAAACAAATGATAAGAGAAAAATATCAATGAAAGTAACAGTTACTTTTTAGCGTGTTGATGACACTAAGTACTAACCTTAAAATGAAAAAAAGGTTGTTGTCACGAAAGCATAAAAAGGGGGCAGTTCAGCAATGGAAAAAACTATGGTCTGATCAATCAAAATTTCATTTGTTTTTGTTCATATGAGTTATTTGTCGTGCCTATAAGTAGTTTAGCATATGGGAGATTCTATGACGATATTGTGGTTTTTGGGGCATTTTTGGGGAAGGAAAATCGGCTGACTTTGTATAAATGCATACAATCTTAGAAAAGAAGCAATACCACTCTATTTTGCAACGAGACACAAATACATCTGGAAGAAGAATCATTGAAAATTACTTCATTGCACAGCAGAACAGTGACCAAAAATAAACGCACTTCTACAAATCCCATGTAGCTTAATAGCAACACCAACATACTTGGGTCATAAAAAAACTCCTTTACCTCAAGTCCTTTTGTATGCAAAATATATAGACAAACCAAAAATTCAAAACAAAGCCTTTTATTAACTTTGCTGTCACAAATTTCACTTAAAAGACCAAATTGCTGTATATATGTTTTGTATTTTCGACTACAACATTTGGGATAGTTGTTTTGATAGTTAAAAATGATGTAGCTAAGCATCTAATGACAAAATGGAATTATAAACAGTTATGAATTGGGTGGATTAAGATTCTTGCCAAATTAAAGTTCTATTAAATTGTGCGATTGTTTATAAAATTATGGACGACATGTAATAATTATAAATTCAAGCAAACACCCACTACGGAACAAGTTTATCCATACCTTCTGCATACAAATCAGACGTAAGACCACTTTCTACACCATACTTAAAGATTCTTCCTCCATAACGGTCCGTTTGCTCTAGAATTTCACAGAAAGACCAGCTTTTTTCAATTCATACGCTGCACTTAGACCGGCCATTCCTGCACCTACTATAATGACGTCACTGATCTTTTCATCTTTAATACCATTGATAACAGATCTTGGAGGTTGTGTTTCCCGTGGATTATATCCGTAACCATTGTAAGCTGTTTGCAAACCTTCCTCTTGAATACATTTCAGAAACGTTTTGATTAATTCACTTAGCTGAATTGGAACTTGATTATTTTCAGGACGTTTTAAAGAATTGTCGTTTCCCCAAAATCTTTTATGACTTTTAAGATATTCTGACGCCATGGTGTACTTCTTGATTGGACAAAATAAAGAGTTTTAATGACTAATGAGTGCAAGGACACTTTTTTACTTTATGGATATTGGAAGTATACATACGGGAAGAAAATTTAGTTTTTCGTTAATTGATCGTCATTTTCAATTATTGAATAACCACAATAAAATGAGTGCGCTGATTGGTCTATACTTGGGTTATTATTAGCCAGTGGAAAACAGATCTGAGCTAAAGCCATTAAGCCGTAAAAGAAGTCATTAAGTCTCTTGTACGCAAACTTAGATTTTACCCGCCATAAAACCAACAGAATGTTAGTAAAAAATCTTTGCGGGGCATTTTACATTTGGTTTGAGCTTCAACCAATTCTTATTTGGTATTACATATGTTACAATGTGACGTAGATGTTCCATAGCAGAACTGACAACATATTTTGTATATGCTCACGTGACGTTCTTCGTGCTTTTCTGAAGGCGCTCTTCAATCGTTTCCTCGCTAAACAGGTACACCTCAAACACATCCGAGTGTTCAATTCAGTAATCATTTTGTAACATTTAACAAATTTAACACTCTTAATGTTGGATATTCGCCTGATGCAACGTCATGGCATGTTAAAATTTTGACACTTCAAAAAATTTTTGCTTTTATTCGCCACACATGCTTTTTCTAGTCGAGTATGGATTGTTTGTTACCTAAATTTATGTTGAAACCACTCTAGGGCAGAAAAACGGCGTGTCGGCAACTTACTCATTAGTCCTTGTTTGAAAAACTTCAGTCAAGAGCATTTAAAAATGGCTTAACAAATCGTGTGTAAAACCAGGAGAGATTATTGATTTTGCTATAAAATAACAGCCCAGCTGGGATCTCCGCGTTTATTCAATTAAGAAATACATGGCAAAGTTAATACTTCAACAAAAATGTATTGCCAACGATGCATCAATTAATGTCATACTTATCGATAGCTTTATACTAACTCTCAAGGTAAACAAAATTTTCTACAGACGAGAAGTGATTAATCTACTACGTCTGACCTTGGATCCTATCCCCACCCCACCCACCCCCCTCCTCCCTCCCAATTCAAACGACTGCTGTACTTTTTTGATTCAATAAAATGAATATCAAAAGTACACGACAAGATTTTTAGGCTTTCCTTGACCGGTCACATTTCACCACAAAAAATTGATCATTTAATTGTTCAAATAGCAAGTGATGGTAAGGTGTTTCCGCGTCTAAATTTCCTTATGTAATTAGTGCAACAAAGTACCATTTATAAACAAAGAAGAATAGAAGTCAAAAAAGATGCCATCTTGGCAAAGCTTAAAACTCTAAGTCTGCACAACGACGCATCTACCAGGTAGTATAAGTCTGTGAATATTTATACATAGCTAGGACGGAATAATTCCTGCAATTATTTAAGTACGCGTGATCGAGTAACACTTATTTAAATTATGGTGGACTACAACATAATCTGCATATTCTGTTGTAATCAGTGCAGAAACAAACAGCCGCTTACTTGTGGAAGGAAAGGCCAAAATTAATGTGCGATGTGCGTCAGCAAAATTGCCCTTTAATACTACAACACTACTGGTCCCTCTTTTGCTCCAGAATAAAACATCAGTTATTAATGGAAAGGATTAAAGATAAAAGATTTGCCAAACGAAGTAGGAAGATTTTCAATGACTTCTTAAGCAGAAAGGAATTTTTTCAAAGCATCTGTTTGCTCTTCGTAAAGAGAAATAATGCTAAAAACGCTCTAAGCGTTCTGATTTGGTTCTTCCCATATTTCATCTCCGTAGATCGCCATGTTATCATTCTCTATAGACCACCAAAAAACCCAAAAAAAGTTTTATTGCGTTTCAGTAAGGTAGCCAATGAAAGTCAGTTATAGAAAATTAATACAGTTAGCGTACGTCACTGAACGAGTAGTGTAAAGTCATCACAGACGTATAATACACAATAATTACATCTGTGTGCATGCTCTTAAACTTCTTTATTTTCAAAATATTACATAAACTTATTTCTCTGTTTTCAAAGATCGATTCTATTAAAATCTTAAAGCTGTAATATTTTACAAAAAATAAAGCTGATTGGAGATAATGAATTCTTAATTATGAATGGAATTGGAAATGCTTATTTGTCGGCATTTGTTCTTAGGATTTTAAAACATTTATTTGTTATTACATTTCCAAAGAAAATTTAAAATTTCTAAAAAATATTTTGGCGGTGTTGGCATGAGCAAATCTACGACATCATTAAGATGTTCGACATTGCTGCTTAAATTTATATTAGAATTTCTTTTAGTTAAAAAAATCTTTTCGTTTATCATTTACCATCAGGTGATTAAATAATTTTAAATAAATAAGACGGGAACAATATAATTTTTTTTAGCAATATTAGGATGATTTAAAAAGTGGCCCTTCTCAGTTGGATTCACAGTTGCAGTCAAAAATTTCTAGTTGTTAAATGAACTTAAAAGAAGATGTATGCAAAATTATTGCTGATGCATAAAAGTTCGTAAGTTTTATGTATGATATGCATGATATGTTGCAAATTTTGCCCTTATTATAAAGCTCACTAGCACTCACACTCATTGAGTGCAACACAGGCCCTGAAAAGTCATTAGATGACTTTGTAGCCATGCTAAATAATTGTGATTGGGGGTAAGCTTTTATACAAACGTTGCTGTAAATGTTACATCCAAATTCTTAACTGATTTATGAACGTTTTTTATTGTAACAGAAGTCAACGAATGTCGGTTTTATCCTTGTGGCAGAGGAGGCAGATGCATTAATACCGTTGGTTCTACAGATATAAGTTTTTAATTTTTTTTAAATATCTGTTGTAATTGCACTTTTATTTTGCTATGGAAAGAGTGAAGCCACAATTATTCAACATCCATGTCGTAGACTGTAACGAAAAATTGATTGGAGGGACTAGTCTTGGATGTTTGCGAATGGCTGGCTGTCTTTATTGCCTAAGTTGTGGGACATACTATCATACAATATCAGACCTGTGTAGGTTAGGATTGTCAACAGTAGCAAAAACAACGGCCGTTCTATTCATCGCCATTATTCTACCGGTTTCGCACTAAGCTTAGTTGCTGAACCATGATTTTCGCTCGGCGTATCAGCGCTGATCTTTTAGAAGCTACCAACATGTACGCACTGCGCACCTATTTTACTATTTCATAGCGAGCACAACATGCAATATTTCATCCGCGTTTGCTGAGTGTAGCGTGAGTCAGATTGCGCTCTTAATAAAATTACGTCACTGGAATGAAGCTGTTGAATAATTTAAATATTAAAAGGAAACTTTTTGTAAGGTGTTTATTTTTTGCAATCAGTAATAAATTTTCCCTGTCACACAATTCATTGTTTTCCTTTCAATAATCTGAGTCAAAAACAACGTAACAAAAGAGACAATCGTTGCAGATTTTTTTTTGCAGAAGGCGTTTTTTTGTTGAAACTGTTTGAATAAATTTAAGAAAACGTTTTTGCATTCAATGGCAATTTAACATTTTTGAATACGAATTGTAGAGAAATCATCATTATTTTAGAAAATTGTTCAAAAGTATAATCTAATGATTTACATTCATACATATTGCACAAGTAATGGGGCTAAACAACTTAAAGTTGACATTATGTTAGTAAGACACAAACATACGTAGTACTCCAAATTTTATGACGGAAAAATGAAAAAGTATGTCCAGGCAGTTTGCTTTTATACATTCGGTGAAAACGAAAAACACTTTCCTGTATGAAGATTGTAAATTTTGAAAATATAAGTCGTAAATTTTGCTATAAAAATTTCTAGGGAGGGGGGGGTCGCAAATAATATTGTGTCTTTTTTGTCCTTAATTTCTGCATTTTGAGAGAGGAAAATGAATTAATACGTTGAAATGAAGTAAATTTGTTAAACACATTAGAAATTAAAATCATGTGAAATGTGAAGTTGAGAAATAATTCCTTAAGAAACTAACCTTGTTTGAATTTGATGTACTTTGGAAAATTTTACGGCTGACAGATGCTGTAAACGACTGACAGATGTTGTAAACAGAATATAATGTATATCATGTAAAATGTAAGTCGTAAATTTTCCTCGGAAAATGTATAGGAGGTAGGGGGGTGCAACCATTAATATGTCTTTTTTGTCCTTATTTTCTGAATTTTTGAGAAAGAAAAAGGAATGAATACGTTGAAATGAGCTCAATTTATTAAAAACGAAAACGAGAAATTGAAATCATGTGAAATGGGATGAATAAAGATAATTACCTAAGAAACTGGCCTTGTTTGAATTTGATGTACTTTAGAAAGTTTCATGTTATGTTAAGTAAAAAGGGGGTAAACCAGGTTAAAATGATCTATAAAAACTGAACAAAAGTTGCCTATAGACAATACTCCTTTTTTGGCTTTATAGTATTTTATCTATGAACGGAAACTAACATCTGCAGTGCACATTTTTCTTTTAGTTTGTAGAGACACTTGAAATAGTTAACCAATTTGAATAACATCAAAATAAACATATTTTATCCCGGGGAGTTGTTATAAGGAATTAAAATAATTTGGTCTGTTATTTTCAATGTAAATGGTATTTCTTCGAATTGTTAAAACAATATTTTTGTTGCATACATTTTCTGACACTAAATTTCTGCAATTATGGCTTTTTATCCCAAAGGTAATGAATAATCATGAAAATTTGTGTCCCTGTCCACAGAAAAGTACTTGTCTTGTGTTAATATCAAAATTCAAAAAGCCAATATTACTAGCACTTTAGGACAAGACAATTTCTGCTTCAGTTATATTTTTTCTAAACTGCTGTTTGAGAAAGATTGAAAATAACTCGCAATAGTTCAAAGGAGGAATTTCATTGATAGCCAAATAGCTTCTTCAATGGTAAGCAAAGAAAACATATAGAAAACCTAAAATTCAGAGCCTATCACATAATGCATGAACATTAGCTTTTATAGATTTAACTTCTATATTAAGAGCATACATATCATTTATCATAGCTATGCTTATACGTAATTCAACAGATAATCTAACACAATCTTTATCTTATAAAATACTAAAAGCATTATGAAACATTTTTGTATGTTTTTTTAAACGAATTCTGTAATTTAGAGTAACGCAGCCATGCATCATATATACATAGCTGCCATCTGGTAATTTGACTAGTCTAAAATACTTTAAAATATTTTTACCTTTCGTAAATCTTTTTATCATTTCATAATTTTCGTTAATGTGAAAACGAAAACGAATTGATTGATCACAACCAATGATAAAGCTCTATTAATTGATATTTATGAATGTCTGGAAATGTATTATATCATATTTCCATTGATACGCCAGAGAAAATAGTAGCTACATCAAAAATATTTAGAGCAACCATTCTTAAGTAATTTTATTCTAAATACAGACAACAAAAAAATGTTTTTAACTATCATAGACATTTAAGAATGATAAAATATTTGCAAAGTGTTTTAAGTTTTTGGAGGAGACTTATAGTAAACTAAAACTTGAATGTATGTGTGATAAAAAATATTTGATTGATCATAAAAACTAAAATTTAGGAATGAGGGAAATGATAAAGAAAGAGAGATACACAATTCATCAAATTAAAATGGGGCAAATCATCATCAAACCTCAATACAGAAGTCATTTTAAAAAGAAAGAACTGCATGCAAAACAAATGATACATTTCTCGTCTTCTGTTTGTTCTGCTAAAAATATTCAGCATTGCAAGAATATTTTTGAAAGATGGCAAATGCCTTTTAATTGTCTGAAACAAAACATTTGAAGAAGTAGGAATTTTTTAATACTGCAAATTTACATTCCTCTATTTAGCTTTTTCGACTTTCATTAATTTAGCAGTTCTGTCAAAATGTTCATAAATTTCATTTAATTCAGAACTTATATAATTATAAGATTCGAACTTCTCTCTACGACTGACAGATGCTGTAAACAGAATATAATGTATATCATGTAAAATGTAAGTCGTAAATTTTCCTCGGAAAATGTATAGGACGCAGGGGGGTGCAACCATTAATATGTCTTTTTTGTCCTTATTTTCTGAATTTTTGAGAAAGGAAAAGGAATGAATACGTTGAAATGAGCTCAATTTATTAAAAACAAAAACGAGAAATTGAAATCATGTGAAATGGGATGAATAAAGATAATTACCTAAGAAACTGGCCTTGTTTGAATTTGATGTACTTTAGAAAGTTTCATGTTATGTTAAGTAAAAAGGGGGTAAACCAGGTTAAAATGATCTATAAAAATTAAACAAAAGTTGCCTATAGACAATACTCCTTTTTTGGCTTTATAGTATTTTATCTATGAACGGAAACTAACATCTGCAGTGCACATTTTTCTTTTAGTTTGTAGAGACACTTGAAATAGTTAACCAATTTGAATAACATCAAAATAAACATATTTTATCCCGGGGTGTTGTTATGAGGAATTAATATAATTTGGTCTGTTATTTTCAATGTAAATGGTTTTTCTTGGAATTGTTGAAACAATATTTTTGTTGCATATTTTTTCTGACACTAAATTTCTGCAATTATGGCTCTTTATCCCAAAGATAATTAAAAATTATGAAAAGTTGTGTCACCGTCCACAGAAAAGTACTTGTCTTGTGTTGATATCAAAATTCAAGAAACCAATATTACTAGCACTTTAGGACAAAACAATTTCTGCTTCAGTTACATTTTTTCTAAGCCGCTGTTTGAGAAAGATTGAAAATAACTCGCAATAATTCAAAGGAGAAATTTCATTGATAGCCAAATAGCTTCTTCAATGGTAAGCAAAGAAAACATATAGAAAACCTAAAATTCAGAGCCTATCACATAATGCATGAACATTAGCTTTTATAGATTTAACTTCTATATTAAGAGCATACATATCATTTATCATAGCTATGCTTATACGTAATTCAACAGATAATCTAACACAATCTTTATCTTATAAAATACTAAAAGCATTATGAAACATTTTTGTATGTTTTTTTAAACGAATTCTGTAATTTAGAGTAACGCAGCCATGCATCATATATACATAGCTGCCATCTGGTAATTTGACTAATCTAAAATACTTTAAAATGTTTTTACCTTTTGTAAATCTTTTTATCATTTCATATTTTTCGTTAATGTGAAAACGAAAACGAATTGATTGATCACAACCAATGATAAAGTTCTACTAATTGATATTTATGAATGTCTGGAAATATATTATATCATATTTCCATGGATACGCCAGAGAAAATAGTAGCTACATCAAAAATATTTAGAGCAACCATTCTTAAGTATTTTTATTCTAAATACAGATAACGAAAATTTTTTTTAAATAACATAGACATTTAAGAGTTATAAAATATTTGCAAAGTGTTTTACGTTTTCAAATGAGAATGATAGTAAACTAAAACTCGAATTCGTGTGTGATAAAGAATATTTGATTGGACATTAAAACAAAAACTTATGATTGAGAGCAATGATAAAAAAGAGAGGTACATAAATCAATAAATTGAAATGGGGCAAATCATCATCAAACATCAATACAGAAGTCATTTTAAAAAGCAGGAAATGCATGCAAAACAAATGATATATTTATCGTCTGTTGTTTCATCCGCCACGATTATTTAATATTGTAAGAATATTTTTGACAAAAGGAAAATGCCTTTTAATTGTCTGAAACAAAATATTTGAAGAAATAAAAACTTTTTAATACTTCAAAGTTGAATTCCTTAATTAAGTTCTTTAGACTTTTTTTACTTTAGCAGCTCTGTGAAAATGCTCATAAATGTCATTCAATTCAGAACTGATACAATTATGAGAGTCGAACTTCTCTCTATGACTGACAGTTGTTGTAAAGCAGAATATCATGTATTGCTTAAATGGCCTCCCTTTCTGTAACTAGACGGCATGTAGTTACAGAGAGGCCAGGGAAACTGTTAAACACTCAGCAACAGACTATTTTGCATTTAATTTTGCTGGCTTAGTTAAGCAATACGTTTTTCCCATACATCTGGTAAACTTAGTTAGCAAGACCAAATTTGATATCAACCCATTTTAAATTTTTTGTAAACTGCTCTTGTAGAATTTCATATTTTGCGTCATTTCCTTATAGTGGACATTGAAATGTATTATTTCTTTCTATGCTTTCGTTTCCTAGAAACCTTATATCTATTTATTCAAAACACGTTCTACGCTGGGAAACTCTACTTATATGAATTGTTGTGAGCATGAGTTGTTATAATGAACAATTTGTCTAATCTATTGCAACAATATTCAATCGTCATAAATTATCTAAAAGCCACTGTTGAAATACTTTTTGGAGAAGGAAGTTAAAATGTACACAATTATAGAAATCAATACTTGATTTATACATCCCAAAAAAGTTTAAGAACAAACTGATTATATGACTATATTTGTGATAAGCCTTTTATAAATTTTATAAATAAAGTAAATAATTTACTACGAAAGCTTTAAAGAAATTGATAATCGTCCACCTTCTAGCAAATAGAAAATAAAGATGATATCAAGCTCAACAAAAGCGTTTCTTGGGAATCTTATAATCCTGTCTATTAGTGGCCAAATAGTAAATGGTAATGACAACATATCAATCTGCAAGAACAGCTTAGAGACAATAAACGATAACGTGAAAGAATGGATGGAAACTTGCGTTGATAAAAATGGCAATGACGATAACACAATTGCATGCAATGAAGTAAAACAATACAACAAAGAAATGATGCAAATGCAAACAGAAATGTGTTTTTACAAAGGTATAATCTTTAGATTTGACAAATTTTCATAGTTTCTTGTTCATAGCACCAAAAACAATATGCATCAATATTAAGTCAAAGTTATGCAGCCAATCTAATTTCAGTTATTACTAATATTTCTACAGTGAAAACCTCTTTCTAAAAGCACATCTTCTGGTCTTTCACCCAATATTATGATCCTAAAGTCTATAAAAATTTGCATTTTCTTAATCCACTCGCATCGTTGTTATTCACAGTTTTTTTATTATTTATTTAGATGTTTATCCAAAGCCATATTTGATTATTATGAGCTTCAATAAAGTATATTCTGTTGATTCTATTACTGGAGATATTCATGTCAGCACTATTAATAGATACAGTACGTATAAATTTGACCTAGAAATTGATGTAGTCGAGAATGTGCTTTACTACATTGATGACATAGGCATCAAACGGGGAAATTTTGACTTAACTAGAAACGAAATTATCGCTAAAATTTATGTTGTTTATGATATAACAGTTGACTGGATTGGTCGCCGTATCTTTTACATTGACGGCACGAACATTATTTACCAGATGTGTTTGAAAAAGAAAATTACAAGTGTTATGAGGCTTCAACCAGGCTTACAATTTTCCAGCGTTGCATTTGACTCAAAACATGGGTAAGGCGATATTGAAATTGTTTTTATTAACTTGTGAACGTAAAATTAAGAAACTATGTCAATTTATTGGAGGGTTTTCTTAAGTAAGCTAAGAATTTTTATTATTAGAGACGGCATTTTGATTTAATAGAAAAGTTGAATTTTCGAAGTCCGTAATATGGCCTGTTATTTAAAAGTACAAGAATAGAAAAAATATTGATTTTCGAGGGAAAACAAAACTCGCTTTTTCCCAAAGGAACGAATATTAAGTATTTTTTGTGTATAAAGAAACAAACGTCCTATATTTCGATAGCTTTTCAATAAAATCAACGAGATTTGGCCACAAATCAGCTAATCTTCAGCATTATCAATTACCAACACAATTCATTCAGCAGCCACTCTTAACTATAGCATTACTCATTCTTACAATTATCTCAAACAATACCAATCATTATAGAAGTAATGTGAACAAAAACAACATATTACATTTATTATGCTCTGAATCAAATGCAATGTTTAATTACTTCATATATTTTAGTTCTGTTTTTAAAAGAGAGATTTCAAATGATAAAGATGATCTTTTCCTGTTAGTTACAATAGCTTTATGTTGCTATATTATCAAATTTCATGAATATGTTCCATTAAACTGTCTATATATGATAGTAGTTCGGAATACTTTGACAACATCTTTGTCTAAACTAAAAAAACATTCTATCTTTCCTTTCTTGCATATATTAGCCTGCTAATTGTTTATGTATTTCAGTACGTATAAAGAAAACTGATGTACAAAACAAATACTTCTATTAAGGTATCTATTCTTGGGAGAAATTACAGAAAGTTTCTTATGGTTATGGAGCATGACTGCAGATAAACATCATATTTTTTCAGTTTCACTTCAGTCAATAGCATATGATCTAACGCTTGACATGGCTAAAGAGAAGATTTATTGGCGAGTTTTAAACGGAAATGTTTTTTCTTGTGATTACTTCTCACAAGATGTATTTGATTTTGGAACTTCAGGAGGTCCCATGGCAGTATTTGGGGATTTTATTTATATCATGACAAGTCATGGACAAAGTGTCGTTAGTGTCCATAACACAACAGATCAACGTACGAGACGTAAATTTTTTCTTCCTGTAAGCAACAGTTTTCACCATTTGGCTGTAGCTATACACAGTATAACTCCGGACAAAAACGGTAGTTAAATATTTACTTATTTAACATATTAATGTAATACTTGCAAAAATTCCCATGCTAATCTTCATAAAATAGAAAGACGTTAAAAAGTTCAAAGTAACATTGCATTAGAAAACGGTTGTTCTTCCTTCCAAAATTATATCAAATTTGATAAACATTAAGTACACAGTGCATAATGTCTAATTTGGACGTTTTTGCCGTTTGTCTATTCTTGCCAAAATTCTTGGGTGTTAATTTAAGTCTTTATTGTTTCTTACATCATTTAAACAATCAGCCGGGCTTGTAATCAGTCTTAAATAAGAAAAAAGTTTATGAAAATAGATTGAAAGACAAAAACGTCCAATTTGAGCATGTTGTGCAGTGAGCTTGATGTTTATCAAATTTTCTAAAGCTCCAGTACATTGAAAAGTAGAGTTTCAAACTAGATTTAAACTTTTTATTTTCTTTGTGTAAGCAGTTCAAATTGAGGCAATTTAGAAATACTCTCATGGTTTTCGAGATTAATTTTTAATTCATTTTACTTTTAAATAAACAAGACAAGGCCATGCCAAAATACATGAGCTTTGACACATTTTGTGAGAAATATTGATGAATTGATAATTTTCTGAACATTTTTCAATTATCTAACTTCTTTAGGTACATCCTTTATAGTGTCCTAAACAGACAGAAAATTTGTTCATACTCTGTAAATTTTCAACATTTATTTAGTTGTATTGTTTTCGAAATGCGTGAACACCAAAGATACCAACATTACATAACAAACTTGCTTGCTGGGTACGTCATAGTGGATACTGAGAGACAAAATGAGTTGTTTGAGGAAGAATATGTTTCGTTTAAAATCTCTGGTTGATTTTATTTTTAATTTTATTATTCTATATAGCGACAAACACTTTTCGCTTTCCTTTGTGTGGACCCAACACATACTATCGTAAAATTAATGGAACGTTAAACTGCACGTGTATGGAAGGATACTCAGGAGAATGTAACTCGTGCCAAGGTATAAATTTTATTACTGTCTTTATCAAGATCTTTTTATCACGGATCATGAATAAAGAGCATCTCTGTGCATATTTAAAACTTGTTCTATGTTGAGTAATCTAAAGAGTTCTCTGTGCAGTTGCTATTTTGCAAGGAATTTGCTGCATGTACATTTTACATGTAACCACAAAAATAAGGCCCACAGCCACATATACAATTTCCTCATTATCAATACAATCAAGCAGGAAATCAGTAATAAATTTATGAAAAGCTTCAATAAACTTAAAACTCACTCAGCACACTAAATTGGAAGTATATGGTTCTCTAAATGATAATAGCATATGTTAAATGATTGTAAATGTAGATCGTCCAGGTTGGTATAGTCCTGAGAAGGACTGTTTTTGTTGTTGTTGACTGACGTTTCGAAAACCTTAGCGGTAGTAATCTTTAGAGTCAAAATGAGTTTGTTCTTTCCGGATATCCATTTGAGAGAAACATCTTTTCAATGAGTTGAAATCACCCTCAATGAACTCCTCTGATGACAGTCTAAGCGTTCGCTTTATTAAACACTTTACTAAAAAATTTTCTCGGTGTGTAAAGAAAAACAGTCAAAGCGTGTGTACAAACCCGAAAAAGTTGCCTTGCAATGAATGCTTGTAAAGAATTGACCATTGCGTTTATGGACAAGAACATCCAAAAACGCTAACTGACAATTTGATTCATGTTCAAGCCTTTTGGACCAGCTAAGTGCCCTGTGTTTATCAAACTTCCTTGGATGGATAAGGCTTCTGTTGATATTGAAAGGGAAACTAAGAATATTATGGAGAATTTTTTTTTGCGAGCAATGCTATCTTTATATTTTCGAAAAGGACTAATCTACCAACCACACCAAAAAATTTCTACCGGAAAAACTTTTAGCCAATGAGATTTATGAATATAAATGTGAGTGTGATGCTCGCTATGTACGTAGAACGTCTCAAACGTTGGGTGATAGGATCAAACAGCATGTACCAACTTCAATCAGAAATGGAACAGTCCCCTCAAAACAACAAACAAAACGCGATTGTAAGAAAGTAATTTAGTTTCAAGTGACTCCGCGTTAGGTAAACATCTCTTGAATAACTCCCATTGTGCTGATACTTATTCAGACGACAATATTAGAATCATTTAGAAATGCCGTTAATTCTTTCCAGTACGTGTTATGGAGACTGTTTTAATTAAGCTAACCAATCCCGCCCTCTGCCGACAAATGCATTATGTTTTTAATTTATCCATGTTTTAAGCGTCATCTCCCCTTTTGGAGATGACATACGCTCTTTCTTGGTATTCTAAATATTGGTAGATTGTAAATTTTTATTTAGTAGACGTTGACACCTGGGGAATAGTTTGCCAAAATGCATCGTGTCGTTTAATTTAGAACTATTGGGTTAGTGCTCTTTACTTAAAACAGTTCTTTTAAGTAAAGAGAACCAACCCAATAGTCTATCAACTTATGATATCGGGATATTTATATGTACATGTAACCCTGAATATTTTGGATTTGAGATTTCTATAGATTGCAATATCTATATGCTTTCCTTTTTTTTTCAGTTGTCAACTCTGTTAGACTTCGGGGAGAAAAAAGTTCTAGGGGCGGAGGTCGTGTGGAAGTATTTTACAACGGAGAATGGGGAACAATTTGCGATGATTATTGGGATTTAAACGATGCTAAAGTTGTTTGTCGACAACTTGGTTATGACTATGCTGTCAGGGCTTTACTAGGAGGCAATGTTCCACATGGCAGTGGAAGAATATGGTTAGATGACGTTCATTGTGTAGGAAACGAAAATAATATTTCGAGTTGTTCACATAGAGGATGGGGATCACATGATTGTCGACACTATAAAGATGCTGGTGTGCAATGTTCAGGTTTGTATTTAAATTATTTACATTTTTATACAAAGATGATAAACTGAATTATTTGGCGGATCCTCTATGATTAATTTAAACATTAAATATGATTTTATAATACTGAAGTAGATATTGAAAAATGGCTGAAGAATAAATACAGCTTACAACGTAAAATTATTAGAATTATGATGCTTAAGTAACCATTTTATTACAACGTAACCAAATACAACGAACAGTTCAATAGAACAGAATAAGAATACTAATAAGATAGGATGTCAACAAGACAAAGAACCTGATATAAACATAATTGTCAGTGACAAAAGTCCAAAATCAATTATCCAATCATGTATCATCATTATAGATATAAAGTTCCTGTATCATAAAACTCTAATAATATGTTTATCCTAATAAAAATAACTAAATAAACATAACTTGTTCCACGAGGACATAATTAAATATAACCTATTTTATGATTGCACATAAAAAAATGAGATAATACCAGAGAAAAAGGGAAGCCCATTGACCAAATTTTCTTTGAAGGAATGTGATAATCCTTATATTATCAGTTTTGCTACGATGGTTTACATTCATTATAGCTTTTTGAAGCTGTAGGATGTAGCTTATGAAGCTCCATCAATATTTTTTTTGCATACTTAAAAGGAGCATATCTAAATTTACACCATTGTGTAACTTTATGTCTTGTAATGGTGTGCTGTCTATCTTAAAAATTCATTTTTAAATTCGTTTTTTACTGACCGTTAAGGTTTAGCAAAAGCCATGCCTAGAGAGCACCAGAAACGTATTTCTGAATAATTAAAAAACAGTTATTTTAAAAATACGATAAAGACTCCCACGTTGTAAACGAAGAGTCTATGTGAACAATTTACTGTTTATTTTTTACTTGCTGCAACAAGTTATGGGGCAGGGTTGCCATATGGCAATAAAATCAAACGATTGAATGGAAAACCAATGGGGAAAATTCTCAAGTTGAAAAGTTAAGAACTCATTTATATTATATAAGGAAATGAGGACTGGTCTAAATAAAAATTATTTTAGACTTATGAAATTCAAATAGTGTCTAATTTTCCAAAATTTTTGATATTCTACTTATGTAAGTTTTTTTTATCAATTTTTAGTTACTAATTTAAGTCATTAATTTCGCCCAAGAAGATTTTACAATGGCATCTATTATGACAGGATAATTTATATGTATACATGTAACTTAGAATATTTCGGAATTGAGGCTTCTGTGTTTTGCAATATCTATTTATTTTCTTTTTTTATCAGTTGTCAACCCTGTTAGACTTCGGGGACCAAAACAATCTAGTGGCAAAGGTCGTGTGGAAGTATTTTACCATGGAGAATGGGGAACAATTTGCGATGATTATTGGGATTTAAACGATGCTATAGTTGTTTGCCGACAACTTGGTTATGTCTATGCTGTCAGGGCTTTACCAGGAGGTAGTGTTCCCTATGGCAGTGGAAGAATATTGTTAGATGATGTTTCTTGTGTAGGAAATGAAAATAATATTTCGAGTTGTTCACATAGAGGTTGGGGATTACATAATTGTACACATGATGAAGATGCTGGTGTACAATGCTCAGGTTTGTATGTACATTATTTATCTTTTTATACAAAGATGATAAACTGAATTATTTTGTGGATCCTCAATTATGAATTTAGACATTTAATATAATATTATAAAATTTAAACATATATTGACAAATGCCAGAAGAATAAACACAGCTTCGGACATAAAATAACTAAATAAACACAACTTGTTCCACAAGGACATAATTAAACATAAACTATTTTTTGATTGCTCATAAAAAGATTAGATAATACTAGAGAAAAAGGGTAGACCATTGACCAGATTATCAGTGGAGGAAGGTGATAATCGTTATATTATCAGTTTTGTTACGATTGTTTACATTCATTATAGCATTTTGAAGCTGTGGGCTGTAGCTTATGAAGCTCCATCAATATTTTTTTTGCATACTTAAAAGGAGCATATCTAAATTTACACCATTGTGTAACTTTATGTCTTGTAATGGTGTGCTGTCTATCTTAAAAATTCATTTTTAAATTCGTTTTTTACTGACCGTTAAGGTTTAGCAAAAGCCATGCCTAGAGAGCACCAGAAACGTATTTCTGAATAATTAAAAAAACAGTTATTTTAAAAATACGATAAAAGACTCCCACGTTGTAAACGAGGAGTCTATGTGAACAATTTACTGTTTATTTTTTGCTTGTTGCAACACGTTATGGGGCAGGGTTGCCATATGGCAATAAAATCAAACGATTGAATGGAAAACCAATGGGGAAAATTCTCAAGTTGAAAAGTTAAGAACTCATTTATATTATATAAGGAAATGAGGACTGGTCTAAATAAAAATTATTTTAGACTTATGAAAGTCAAATAGTGTCTAATTGTCCAAAATTTTTGATATTCTACTTATGTAAGTTTTTTTAATCAATTTTTTGTTACTATTTTAAGTCATTAATTTCGCCCAAGAAGATTTTACAATGGCATCTATTATGACAGGATACTTTATATGTATACATGTAACTTAGAATATTTCGGAATTGAGGCTTCTGTGTTTTGCAATATCTATTTATTTTCTTTTTTTATCAGTTGTCAACCCTGTTAGACTTCGGGGACCAAAACAATCTAGTGGCAAAGGTCGTGTGGAAGTATTTTACCATGGAGAATGGGGAACAATTTGCGATGATTATTGGGATTCAAACGATGCTATAGTTGTTTGCCGACAACTTGGTTATGTCTATGCTGTCAGGGCTTTACCAGGAGGTAGTGTTCCTTATGGCAGTGGAAGAATATTGTTAGATGATGTTTCTTGTGTAGGAAATGAAAATAATATTTCGAGTTGTTCACATAGAGGTTGGGGATTACATAATTGTACACATGATGAAGATGCTGGTGTACAATGCTCAGGTTTGTATGTACATTATTTATCTTTTTATACAAAGATGATAAACTGAATTATTTTGTGGATCCTCAATTATGAATTTAGACATTTAATATAATATTATAAAATTTAAACATATATTGACAAATGCCAGAAGAATAAACACAGCTTTGGACATAAACTAACTAAATAAACACAACTTGTTCCACAAGGACATAATTAAACATAAACTATTTTTTGATTGCTCATAAAATGATTAGATAATACTAGAGAAAAAGGGCAGATCATTGACCAGATTATCAGTGGAGGAAGGTGATAATCGTTATATTATCAGTTTTGTTACGATTGTTTACATTCATTATAGCATTTTGAAGCTGTGGGCTGTAGCTTATGAAGCTCCATCAATATTTTTTTTGCATACTTAAAAGGAGCATATCTAAATTTACACCATTGTGTAACTTTATGTCTTGTAATGGTGTGCTGTCTATCTTAAAAATTCATTTTTAAATTCGTTTTTTACTGACCGTTAAGGTTTAGCAAAAGCCATGCCTAGAGAGCACCAGAAAGGTATTTCTGAATAATTAAAAAAACAGTTATTTTAAAAATACGATAATGACTCCCACGTTGTAAACGAGGAGTCTATGTGAACAATTTACTTTTTATTTTTTGCTTGTTTCAACAAGTTATTGGGCAGTATTGCCATATGGCAATAAAATCAAATGATTGAATGGAAAAAAATGGGGAAAATTCGCAAGTTAAAGAGTTAAGAATTTATTTATATCACATAAAGACAGCAGTAATTCTGCATCAACATATTTTACCCCCGGTGAAAAAGACTACATATTTCATTAACTGTTTCAGCCTTCGTCTTTTCTAGCAGCATCTGTAATCTCTCTCCAAGAAGTTTTGTCTGGTCGATGCAATCTTTAATGTTATCGGTATACTCGGTAATAAGTGAGTCTAGAACCAAGTACATTTCCTTTCGGTAGAAATCTTCAAATGATATTTCTGTTGTTATTTCGGAATTCTCACTAATTCGTTTGGGTGGCTTTCTTGATCGATGTTCACGAGTGTATTCTGCAATTACGTCTATTCCTACTTTGGTTCCAAATGCAACCATTGCCTCTATCTCCTAGTCTAATCCGTTATCGTCACTTCAAATTTGTCTAAGGTTTTTTACTCTATTAAGGTTTTTCGCTGCTATTTTGTTGAGCGAGATGCCTCTATAAATGTCTGTCTTCTTGAGACCACTTTTCTTCGGTATGGGAGTTAGAACAAAACACCTCATTCTTTCGGACGATTGCCATGAAAGGTTTCGTTACAGAACTTCAGCAGGATACTCTTCACTTTAGGTACTTTCCAAAACTCTGGTGGAAGACCGTCCAACCTTGGCGCTTTCCCATTCTTCAGAACCCGTATGGTATAGTCAACTTCATCTTGTGTTAGATCACCATAGACTATTTCAGGGAAGGTGTCAAATATCTTATGAATTGGAGGGAGATCAGGCTGTGCACCAACATCGGCATTTAGCAAGCTCTTGAAATGATTTTCCCATGCCTTAAGACGGTCATTACCTTCCATAAATGTAGTGCTTCGTGACTTTTTCTTTGAAAGGGTCTTCACTAAATCCCATGCATTTTTAATGACAGAGGCTGCCGCTGGCGTTTCAAATGAGCGTAAGATGTTGTTAATCCGCTTGTCTTCATAGCTGTCATACGTTTTGTGGAGATTTTTCTTAGTACACTGGATGTTTTGGTCGAAGCCCGGAGGGTAGCTTTGAGTGCAGTCACTACAGCCTCGATATCAACAGTTTTTGAGGTTTTTGTTGGACTTTTTGGAAGAAGCTCCGAAAACTGAAAACAAATGTCGAGTAGTCTTTCTCAGGTGGAGAGAGGCTGTTGAAGCGCTCTGAAATTGTTCTGCCAACTTTAGTAGCAAGTTATTTGTCAAGTGATAGCGCTTTCCAGTGAAGTTTTTTCTTCTTTGGAAGAGGAGGGTGGCGTAAACTAAATTTGACAGTTGAAGTTACCATGCGGTGATCACTACCAACAGGATTAGATGAGGAGAAGCAAGACTCTCACTAATGCATTTCTCCACCGTTTGCGGTACAGTAAAAAGTCAATTTGTGAAAGTGACCCTGATGGAGACCTGTGGGTCCAGAGCTGGCTTGGCTTTTTCTGAAACAATGTGTTAACGATGAGGTCATGCTGTTGGATGAAATCATGGAGTAGGAAACCATTACGATTTGATGATGAATGGTATGAGAAACCTGTGTCGACTTGAGCGTTCATGTCTCCTCCGACAAACAATATGGAGTGAGATGGCTTATCTTCAATAACTTGACTCAGATTTTGATAAAAGTCAGAAACGATGGGTTCATCAATAGCGTTGTGAGGGGAGTGACAAGCAACAACGATACTTCAAGGATTGACTTTGTATGTAGCAGAGATGATGCTATTGTCATGTTTATCGAATGATTCAAGAATTGGCAGAAGCTTTGCATTTTTTGCTGTACCAGCACCATGCATTGTGGCTCCATTAGAGCTGCTGTTGGCTGTCGATGTAAACAGAACAGATGATACTATGTTACGAACAACTATGTCAGGATCGTTGTCAGCATGAACAAAACGATGTTCTTGTACGCATGTGATGTCAATGGTGTAGTCGTTAAGTAGTTTGTTGAGCTCAGCTTGTGGTGATTTTTGCTGTAGGGTTCTGCAGTTTAAAGTTGAGATCTTTTAAGATCTCGATGGTTTTGAAAGGCCACTCTTCGGCTTACGACGATCCGATCCTACCCGCCTTGGAAGGTTTAGCGTAGGTTCTTCATCGACTAGAGTAACTGAGTTGTCAGATCCCATGAGTGATTGATTTGAAAGGGCTTTAACCTTGGTGCTGTATGTGGACTTGCTCATGTTTTTTGTAATAGCTGAATACGTAAAACGGTTTGCCAGGACTGAGATACGCTTACGGTTCTCCACAAGCTGGAGCAGTGCACCCTCCCGTTGTCATGTAGCATGATCATCCGCGAAGATGCGATGTTACTCTGCCTAAACGTCAGTCTGTCGATGCTCGCCACAGGAACTACAACTACCCGTAAGAGTAGAGGAATATTTTCTCGACGTTAAACTCCTCTAGATCCGATGTGTTTAGTTCCATGCAGGACCCCCTCGTGCAGGATGTGGCTCTTCACCACGCACATCGGTTTTTACTATGGATAGGCTACTGCAGACTGCAGTCCCGAATGGTCGGTGTATTACGCATAACATATTACTGGGTACAGGAAGAGCAGTCGAGAAGGCTATACCAACTTGGAAAGGTACTACTTCTCTGCATAACCCATTACAGTACTGATCATAGACAACGGCTTAACATCAGAAAGTTGGTATACCAACTTGGAACCAACCCCCCTGAACAGATCACAGCAATTACCGGCACCTTATAAACGACTTATTCACAATACAAACAAATGATCAACTAAAAACTTTTCACTTAACACTAACTAACAATGACAATATACATTTCCTGTACACACAATACAATGACGTAAGAACCAGATAACAAATACGGCTAACCTGGCGTCTACTCCTCATTTGACTCTGAAGATGACTTCCGCTAAGGTTATCGAAACGTCAGTCAACAACAACAAAAACAATCCTTCTCAGGACTATACCAACCTGGACGATCTACATTTACAAACATGTAACGATACTCCCGTGTTCAAACCATTTATTTTAGTCAGTTTTATCTTCACGAAGAAAATCTTTTGAATTATATTTATTTCAATTCTACGTTAACCTCAGTGCAAAAGTATTATTACGTATTTCAAATAAACTAAAAGGATTTGTCGGTATGAATTTTTATTCGACAAAATTTACATATAGAATGGAAACATCTTTAATATAGCTACTATATCTTTTTGTCATTACAGTCGATTTGCTCTTAAGCTGCGGTTTTCCTTTAAAACATACCGAAATCTTTAAGGATATTTAATTATTGATATCGAGATTACAACCATTTAGTATTTCAAGCACTATCAAAATCGATGAAAATTATAATCGCTCTGTAAAAAGTAAAAATGCGAGTTATAGACTCAATATTTTTTATGAAATTGTATATCCAAGTTTCTTTTTCCTTCGGAAAAACAGATCTTTAAATCCAATGAAATGACAAAAAAGACAAACACTGGGTGACAACGTTTAAGATTTTAACTTCCGATGTAAGAAAAATTTTTGCTTGAATATTTTCTCGTCATATTTTCTTATTGTATTGTCTTTTTAGAATACAGTGTAATTTACAGTTGGCTTTCCCTCTGTACAAGTTGTAAGTTACAACGAACTCAATGTAGTAAAGTTTCAGCTGCAAAAAAGAACCTTTTGCGAAGAGTTAGCCTCGTGTGTTGTTTGTCGTGGTTTTGTTTATATGTTTAATTGTTTAAACTTTTGCAATTTGTATTCAAATTTATATTGGCCGTGTATGTTTGGCACTCAGGGAATTGAAACTGACGTAGTAACCGCGTAAATATTCGACTTTGAAGGACTGGAACTGACGTACAAACAGCAAAAGAGACAAGGACTTAGGCTTCACTTTCATATCTATAAATACAAAAGCATGTGCTACATTATATATACAAAATGAATTTAGGGTAAAAATTAAGATAGAATTACATAATATGTTGAGTGTACGACTACAAATTGGATAAAAGTGCCCTGTGTCTATGGCGACACGAGTAGATAAGTTCGTTATGTTTGTTGAGTGATGATAGTTGTTGTTGCTAGGCGATAAAGAATTTTCCTTTCAGGCATAGGTTGCATCTTTTGTTGGCGCTGTTGTACGGTTCGAGGAAACCATTAAAAATTTAACAAAATTTGAAAGTATCTATATGGATAGTGAAGGACCCCAATAACAAAATATCCCAAAATGTTCCAAATTTAAATGTCCCCTTTACACAAGTGTTTTTCATTTTAACTAGATAAGATCCTTAGTGCCTTGCTAGACCTCTAATCTTCCAAAATAACTTCTTCATCTGAGTCGTACTCGTCGTACATTTTCTTGACCATCACATCTAACATCTGAAGGGTGTTCGTTTTAATATATACCAGTGTCCAAAATTTCTCGGGACCAAGACGATTTCTTGATTAGGAATGGATGAATCCGAAGGAGAAAAAATTCCGCTCTGAGGCAGCACTCGATGCTGCCATAGAAAAAACACACACTGCTAGGTTTTTCAGTAATGGCCAATCTGTGCCGTCTACTAACCACCACTGTAGTACTGACTTTCCTTTGCCAATCATTTTGAAGCGGAATGTTATCTGATGTCTCTCGCTAAGCGCTTCAATCCGAAAGGCAGTATACTCTTATGCCATTTGATACATCCGTTCCTCACTTGTTGTGCCATCCTTTTTTGGAAATTTGAAAATGTAATTTTCAATCTCGTTTCGAAGAGTACGCAGCATTCTATCACCCAGGTATCTTGGATCTAGAAGATAGGCTACCCCATGCGCGTCTCCATACATAAAATCAAACCGGTGATGCACCAATTGTACCAAGTAAGCCTTCTTCACAGCATCAACATTCTTCAGGCTGAGCATCGCCTCCTTTAGCTCAATAAGCGCCTTGCACACATCTAAGCTTGTGACTGCATCATTTTAGAAGAACTTTATGTACTTATCGATTGGTGCCAGTATTGTTATGCATTTTTCAAGCTTGACAACAAAATTGAGATCTGTGATCACTGCTTTAAGTGCCACACGCTTTTGTCTTTGTTTGGCATTTCCCTTGGTAACGAAATCACCCTCAGATACGAAACCATTGAGGATATTGTAAGCCTTTCCCAACGATTTCAAGCAGACATTCAATGTGCCCTGACGTGTTGGTACAGGTTGTACAAAACCACTCAACTTAACTGCAGCCAATGCTCTCTTGAGCTTTGTTTTAGGGACATAATGATTATGAAAAAAAGAAACAACATCCTTACACTTGAGGTTAAACTAAAGCAGGCCTTCAAATGGGCCCTGTATACCCTGCTGGATACTCTGAAGAAGAACCCTAAGAGGCATCTTCATTTTGACTGCAAAGATGTCTTTTACTAGAAGGTGTGTCCGAACAAAGATCGGGAAACAAAGCCATGGAAAAAGAGGGCAGGGTATTGCTTTTCCAATTTACTCCATGCCTTTTTGTTGGCTGCTGTATTATCTGTAACTGCACCAATTACATTGTCTCCGAGACTATCTATTACCCCACCTAGGTCTATGAAAAGCCATTTAGTTGTGTGGCTTTGCCCATCTGTGTGTACTGCTTCCAAGAATAATGATTTTGTTGGACACACGGCAATATAATTGACAACAGGGTCATTCGCTAACATTCGACCATGCGTCACGTGTAATGCACGCAAAGAGATCATCAGTTGAGAGCACCTTATTGACCTCTTCCTTTACCCTATGGTAACATTCATTAAGCAGGCCTCCAGTACTATCATCTGTTAGCTGCTTTTGCGTTGGCAATTCAGCACTTGGGCGAGCCAATTGAAGGCCCAAAGGACAAATGTATTTTCAACCCTCTGGAAACTCAAACCTGTGTAGTAAAAAAACATTGCCATTTCATGATTGAACCTTTTTTTTTCTGAGGCAGTGAACAAGGTATGGTGAACGATCTTACTGATGATTGAGAATTGGTGCTAACAAACGAAGAGCTTTGGCAGGTTGTTGACCCAATTGACTTCTTCGTTGTGCCCTTTGTCCCCATCCACCATTCTGGGCGATCATTGACAGCCATGTCCAGCATTACTTTCTAAACTTGGAGCATTTTAGAAAATAGGCTTTGACAGATGCAGTTTTGTGGTGATGGCGAACAGATGTGTTGCAGTGTTTGCATACATCATTGTTAGGGCTTTTGATGGAAAAATAAGACGGACCATCAAATGCGTATTTCCATATTGGATGTACTGGTGGGCCACGTTTGGGTTTGCTGATAGTAACCTCATCAACCTGCATATTTGTCTATTGTTGTTAATCATTTCAATGGCATTGTCGTCATTTGTTTCTACAACTGTTGTACTTTTAAACTGAGGCTCACTGTCAGTTATGATGGCCTCAAATAACTCCAAGGCAGCAAGTAGCAACAAACATGTTGTGTACCGGTTTGCTAAATCTCATATATTTTAGTGATATAAATATTATTTATGTATATTTTAGCCCACCTTTACAAAAGAATAAAAGGTGGAGTGTAAGACAAGGCATTCTTTTCTAATCCTACTCCTCACAATTGTATAGATTTGTGGCTTTGTAGGTATCCTTCGAATTTTTAATTGGTTGCAAAAAAGATCGTTTTAGTTTCTTACACAATGTGTTGGCACTAGTAGTCTATCTAAAATTTTATTTGCAACAGTAGATTAAAATAAAAAAATAAAAAGCAAATAGCAGTTGATCTCAAATAGCTTTAATTTACAAGGAAATGACAGAAGAAAAAGTCAAAAACGAATTATTTATTCATGAGCTAAATATTCAATAGTGCTAAATAGCGCCGCCATCTTCAGATTTTTAAGAATCACCAGGCTTTGTATTCAGGAAATCTACCAACTATTTTACACTATTTGGATTTTTATACAAACATCATCAACCGGCTCCACTAAAAACACCTTATTCATGACTTTTTCTCTGATTTATCAAAATATGTGTTTATAATATACACCGAGTACTCATATCATTTTTGTTTAGCTTGAACGTAAATGTAAATTTGGTATTTATCACTTTCTTTCTTTGAATATTGCAAATATTTCTCTATGTTTAGTACACTGGCTGATAGTAACTGTGTGTACTATGCATGCTCCATTTCAATGGTAGGGAATGAAAGTTTATCACTCTATCTATGTTGCCTTACCTGCATTGAATTTTTTAGATTACTGAATATTATGCTCACCATCCACTAACTCATAAATAAACATAAGGATGGGGCATTTGCTTTGTGTTTGTCTGATACTTCCCTTTCAGTATGTCAATAGCCCAGCCATATTGCTGCAGCTGTGAAAAAAGCTAAGAATAATGCACACAGTTTTATGCATTCATCAATGATGTGTATGTTCTCATTGGTATCTGTTACATCCTGCATTATTGAATCATACTACCCATCACACTACCCAATTGGAAATGATTCTTTACCAGACTTGGTAATCTCTTTGAACATTGCTTGCATTATCATGTTCCATGTATACTACTTCTTGCACACGGAAGAAAGATGATGCATTAATTTTTGTAGTGTATTGTATTGTTCTTTATTTTCATTGCAAAAAATGACGTGCTTCATCTTTCTATCGCTACTAAGGAACAATGCTATGATTATGACAATGGATGAAACTGTTGTGATTTGATTTTGGTGAGACTTGACAAACACAAGTAGTATTTACGGACAAAATTTAAAATTGGCCAAAATTTTCGAATTTTTTCCCCGCTCAGATCATGAATAGGGTTTTCCTATATTCCTTCATATATACTAAAAGCAGGAAATCGCTTTTCTGAGAGTTTAATTTTATAAAATTTTATAGACTATGACGAAAAATCTTAGTGATGGGGAATCATGTCAAAGAAATACACTAAAAACCTAATTCTAATGGAAGATGCCTTTCGTAAAATGTGTCGTGGAAAATTTGAAAGTTTATGTAGAAAATGCTGTGTGTTTGACATTTTTATTCATTGTTGAAATGTATCTGTAATACAAAAATATGTGTAAACAAGTTGTATTCAACCATATTATCATATAAAGTAAATGTAAATATTATCATAATCTATAAAAAAAGTAAGATGATGAAATCTTATTTCTGTTAAGAATAAAATATTATTGAAAAATCAAATGATTTACTGAATTACATTATCTTTGACAATTGACAAATCAAGCCGTAAGATTTTCTTTTGAAGTTACATAAAGATATTGCGTGGATTCCGCAAGACAATGCTGGTGATTGCTACCTACCATGCCGCTTGTACTGCCCACCGACAAGAGATGACCGCAATTGCATTAAAATAAGATTAATAAAATCTGTTTATGATGTGTTTCCAAAGGAAAGGCAAACCTCGACATATTTTGTAATTAAAAGAAATTTTGAAAAAATCAATCTATTGTAAATCTTGACATTCAGTTTTTCCGTTGGGACTTGTTAATCCTGTAAATTGATTTACCAATAAATTGATGCATTGTAAGAGTCACAAATGTTTGGAATATGATATCGAAATAAAATTTAAGAATCATTTTGTCTCACTCAAAATGGATGATGATTTTCAAAAATGACGTCAGATATTGCATTCATGAATTATTATGTTTCAAATCATTTATGATTTAACAGACATCAAGCATAGCATAAAGTACATTTTTTCAATTGCAATGTTTATGATTGTACAATGAATGCAAATTATAAATTATTAGTGAAAACATTTCATTTTTTTGAACTTTTTCTTAGTACAGACTACAGCTAAAATGAAGTGTTAATTTTTCTCATGACATATATCAGTGAAGAATCATAACCAGATCAGTACGGTATTTCTCATAAAGTTTTGGTAATTCAGAAAATATACTGTTATGTAACGTTAAAGTATCGTTTGCTTGACATTATTTCATATTATAAAATAAACACAATGTCACACGTGCGCTGATTGGTTTAGACCTGTGTTTGCATTGGTCTGCGAAAAACGATCTGAGCTCAACCAATCAAATCAATCAATCAATCAAACAGAATTTGCAAATTAATCATGATCACACGTTAAAAGAATATTATAAGGGTTTTTTGTTTCGCATTATTGTTATTTTTTAAAAAAAATAAAAGATGTTTTTCGTGTTTGCACTGGCTTATGCAAGTGTGTCTGGGGTAAAAACTCTTGAGCATGTGCAACCCTCGACATTCGGTCTCGGGCTTGCACTGATCTGCTCTCGAGTTCTCCCCAAGGTCTCCTCGGTTTGCATAAGCCTGTGCAACCACATACAGTAAACATCTTTCATTTATTAATTTGTGTATGAATTACTTCATTTGTAATTAACATCCTGGCTTTATTAGAGAAAATATTTACGAAATGCTAAAACGTCAATGGTTTTCACAGAATTTGTTTACATTAGAGTACATTTACACCCCTTGATCAAAACATGAGACATTTTCGTTTTATTTAACGACTTTTTTTACCCTTTCTTTTAGAAAGAACACTTATAATTCGATCAAACTTTTGTAATCTTCGTCGTTAGGTCCTTACACATCAACAACATAATGACATAGCGACATGATTGCAGATGAATGTTTTGAAATTAAATGAGATATGATCTTCGCACTTAGCTGGACAATTTAAGCAATCGTTTCAGGACCTGAAAAAATCAGGTGACTCAACGGGATTCGAACCCATGACCTCTGCGGTGCCGGTGCAGTGCTCTGACCACTGAGCTATGAAGTCACACAGTGGTGAGCAGGTCAATATTGTTGGGCTCATGTTTTCTCGTGAAATGAATGTCATGGGTTCGAATCCCGTTGAGTCACCTGATTTTTTCAGGTCCTGAGACGATTGCTTAAATTGTCCAGCTAAGTGCGAAGATCATATCTCATTTAATTTCAAAACACCGCACTGCATAAAACATTCACATGACATTCATTTCACGAGAAAACATGAGCCCAACAATATTGACCTGCTCACCACTGTGTGACCTCATAGCTCAGTGGTCAGAGCACTGCACCGGCACCGCAGAGGTCATGGGTTCGAATCCCGTTGAGTCACCTGATTTTTTCAGGTCCTGAGACGATTGCTTAAATTGTCCAGCTAAGTGCGAAGATCATATCTCATTTAATTTCAAAACACCGCACTGCATAAAACATTCACATGACATTCATTTCACGAGAAAACATGAGCCCAACAATATTGACCTGCTCACCACTGTGTGACCTCATAGCTCAGTGGTCAGAGCACTGCACCGGCACCGCAGAGGTCATGGGTTCGAATCCCGTTGAGTCACCTGATTTTTTCAGGTCCTGAGACGATTGCTTAAATTGTCCAGCTAAGTGCGAAGATCATATCTCATTTAATGATTGCAGATGGTGTTATAACATTTAACTAAAATACATGGAGTGCCACTTGTAATACAAAACCTTAATAATTTTTTGAAGCCGTGATTTTACCCCAGAAATGCGAGATTTTACCCCAGATACGTTTGTGAAGTCATCAATTTATACTCCGAGCGAGAGTCTCGAAACACTTAAGCACGCGTGTCTAGGGGTAAAATCTTGCGTGTATGATGTAAGATTTGGGCATTTGGCTTCAATTATTAGCTTTAGGTAGCGCTCCATGTATTTTAGTTCTATGTGTTATAACGACTACCATTGGTAACCTGGCAAACATGTCGCTGAGAAGTAACAACCTAGCGTCAACGACGGTGTGTTGCACACATAGCTACATAACTTCCTGGAAGTGTTCTCCTGCCTATATTGAATTAGATGGTATATGCCTGAACACAGGCTAAAAAAATAGTCAAATAAAACAGAGTGCAAGTTTTGTTTCGCCAAAATATTTTTGATGAACGTACTAAGACTACATTAAGTTACAAGATAAAATGCGTCGATTTGTGATAACTCTTCCTTCATTTTTTTTCATTCTCTCTTACAAGAGCACTTACAATTAGTTTGCTTCTTTATGTCAGGTTTGGTTGATAATAAAAAATTCGTACTAGTTCAAAATGGGATCTTAGAAATTTTCAAAAAAAACAATAAATAAAATGTTTTTGTAATCAAGTATTCTCTACCTGATTTTTCAAAATACCATACCCTAATATTTAGGTTACCTGAGATAAAAGCACTAAAACATCAAATGTTTCAACCCTGTTTCAAAGTAACAAGAAGGATATGCAATAAAGAGAATTTTAATTGTGTGTAATATACCCTGAAAAACATCACAGAATAATTTTTTTTGTTTTTGTGGAATGTTTCATGTAATTAAATCACTTTGATCTTTTTGCAACAAGTCGCTGAGACATGTATTAATTGAAAATATTGAAGCATCATTTAGCACCTGGATATACATTTTGATAAGTCTTAACATTAAGAAAAGAGTTCTTCAAGTTTAAAGCCTTTCTAAACCTCTATTAATTACTGATCATCACGATTAAATAGGAAAAGAACAGAACAAGAATCAAGTGAATGTAATGAATTTAAATCAGTTTCGTTTAATTTTTTGAGCTGATTTGTGAAGGTCCTATCGGATTATTTCGAAATTTTTGTATTGTGTCAATGTTTTCATTTCATTGCGGTTTTGTTTTGACATTTCGAGTTCTAGCCCTGATTTAGTTATGAAATGAGATTTAGTTATGAGATAATTAACAACCGTGGTTTTATGTAGCTAAATATTCTTTTGTTCGAATATATAGTGTCAAAAGATGCTTATTGAATTTCTTGCTGAAATTGCTACCAAAGGAAAACTAAAATTTATTAAAAGTGATAATTGAGGACATTTTGCAGGATATGAGTTCAAATTTCTTTTAAGTAATAGTCTAATCAAGCAGGAGACATTGTTCGTTAAGACTTATTCGCCTTACCAAAATGGGACGGAAGAGAGAGACTGGTTAAATTGATTCAATATAGCCAGATGGTTACTAGTGGAATCAAAATTACCAAAGATTAGTTCTTGTAAACTTATGCAGTAATGGCATCTGCATCTATTGCAAAAAGATGTAACAATAATAGGTTTAAAATGTAAGGTTTGAAATAATTGCAGATGAGGATCTAACGATATTCAAGTCTAATCTTAGCAAAATGCATGGTTCGGTTCAGTGTGTTTTTGCTTATACGTACAGAATCCCAGAAAGCTCGAGCCAAGAGGTAAAAGAGGCATTCTTGTGGATGTGATAAGAGCAGTCCAGTTTACCTAGTATATCACTCAGAAACCACGAAAATAGAGCGAGTAAGGTAAAATTTTTGATGGAGTCGATAAATTTGTGATTGACAAAAGTAAAACCGATAGTGAAATATGCCCATCACTTTGTACTATAAACCTGCTGCAATTCAGAGAAAGAAACTTTCAAAGTGTAGGTCACAATCTGCTTTGCTAAAACGAAAATTCAAGAGGTGTCCAGGTAAACTAGTGGGAAGAGCAGCTGATGTAAAAAGTGAAAAGATTGAAGTATTTGAAGAGAAGCATGAAAAAGAAGAGAAGCATGAGAAACGCAAATTACAAGTAATTGAAGAGCAACTAGCAAAAAAGATGAAACTGAAAAACAATGAGAAAATTCAAAATTCTGAAGAGTGTTGGGTAGATATTCAAGGAATAGAGTTTTCATATGCTCAGAAAGACGTGCTTCTAAATTTAAATGTATGGCTTTTAGATGACCATATTGATGCAGCACAGAAATTATTAGGTGATCTTGGTGCCGGAGTGGTAGGTCTGAACACATTTTTAGCAGTCACATACAGTAACAAACTCATAAATATTCCTGAAAATATCACCCAGGCAATTCAATGTCACAATATTGGTCACCACTGGGTGGTGCATGGATTTTCATGGGCCGTTTATATTATTAAGTTAATGGCAGAAGATTTTCTAAATATCTTAAACAACAACAAACTTGTTCGTTGAAGTTTGAAATGGAGAGTAAAGTTAATGGGAAGTTAACTTTTCTTGTTGGAATGAAAAAAATTCGAAGAAATATGCTTATTGAAACAAAATATAGATCTTTATTTAATCAAATGACACAGGTGTACACCATAACTGCGGTGAGGATGAAACATATATGATTTATAAATCTTTCTAGGTAAAACTATCCGTAAAGAAACTTTATTATATGGTTGGCTCAACTCCGGTGAATAAGCGTACTTTGAATGACTCAGAGACGTTCTTGCCAGTAAAATTTTTCCTGTGATGAACGACGGTCTATTACAAGTAACATGATTTACATAAACCTATAGTTATTTTTGCTCAACAAAACCAAAAGTTATGAAAACGCAAATCAAGTAGCTAAAGCAAAACAAGAAAAAACATATACGGATAAAAGTCAAAGAAAGAAGATTTGGAAGGTGAGTTAATTGAGGAAAACTAAAGGAGTGAAGGCGTTAACCCTTGCAAGAAAGCGACGAAGCGAAAGAAAGAAAGCTTCGTTTTTAGGTCATCTAACGCCATGTAATAAATGTTTCTTTACCTTGCTTTCAAAAACATTTCATTCTGATAATTCTCCGTGAAAGACCCCACGTACTTAGCATTAGCTTAGTCATCAATGCTTAACTATTTGCTCAATCTAGCGAGGGTAAGACAGAGTTTAAATTTTAGGTTTTTCTGTACTGTACCGAGATTACATAAGTTACACGTGCCTGACACTAAGTCCTTCAACTAATCAAAATATTTAATGGATTCTTTTCCCGATTAGCGTCACTAATGAAACGTGTAATGAAACACGATTCACTTATATTTTATACTGCAACAATGCAACATGCATTGACGTGAATTTCATTGCATTATCGAATAGCTCGAGTGAACGCCTGATAGGTTTCTTGTTCATTATAATACATGTAAAAGTTACATTGATAAAGTTTTATTGATCCTTAGAATCTTACATTAAAGACAAATCGGTATTGACGATTCATATTATTAAGACTATACTACGATCATACAAACTTCCGTAGGCATTTATTCACTAAAATTTTACATGAGTTAAAATTAAACGAGAAAGCATGTTTTCTGTTTGCCCATTTTTACCAACATTAACACGCAGACAATGTCAAATTGGCGCAGATAATTATGAGTTAAATTAACACGATGATATGTGTTGAGACGTTACGAGAAAATTAAATTTGATATTTTTTCTCTTCAAAGCCACACGCAACATGCGCGCAATAACGACACATTTTTGAGATGTGGTTAAACAGCATTAAATACAATGCAAGTGATGTTCGTTGTTTATTTTGCATCAATACGTACGTCAATAAAAGAACGAGTAGCATAAAGTCATCACAGACGTATATTACTTGGTAATTAAATCTGTGCGCATGCTCTTAAACTTCTTTATTTTCAAATAATTAAATAAACTTATTTCCCTGCTTTCAAAGATCGATTCTCTTAAAATCTTGAAGCTGTAATATTTTACAAAAATTAAAGCCGATTGGAGATAATGAAGGAATAAGTATGAATGGAATTGGAAATGCTTACTTTTCTGCATATATTCTCAGAATTTTAGAACATTTAAATGTTATCACATTTCCAAAGAAAATTTAAAATTTCTAAAAAAAATTTTGGCAGAGATGGGCTGAGCAGATCTACAATATCATAGAGACTTTAGCCACTGCTGCTAAAGTTTATATTAGAATTTCGTTTAGCTAAAAAAATCTTTTCGTTTATCGTTTACCATCAAATGATCAAACAATTTTAAATAAATATAACTGGAAAAATATAACTGCTCTTAGCAATGTTAGGATGATTTTAAAAGTGGCCCTTGTCAGTTGAGTTCTCATTTGCAGTCAAAAATTTCAAACAGTTGTTAAATGAACATAAAAGAAGGTGCAAAAATATTGCTGATGCATTCAAGTTCGTAAGTTTTATATATGATATGCATGTTATGTTTGTGCAAATTTTGACTGTATTATAGAAGCTCACTAACACTCACACTCATTGAGTGCAACACAGGCCTTAAAGTGATCTTAGATTACTTTGTAGCCATGCTAAGTAATTGTGATTGGGGAAAAGCTTTTATACAAACGTTGTTCTTGATGTTATACCAAATTCTCTACTGATTTATGAACGTTTTTTATTGTAACAGAAGTTAACGAATGTTGGTTTTATCCTTGTGGCAGAGGAGGCAAATGCATTAATATCGTTGGTTCTACAGATGTAAGTCTTTAATTTTTTTAAAATATCTGCTGTAATAGCACTTTTACTATGTATGGAAAGAGTGCAGCCACCCCAATTCAACATCCATGTCGTAGACTGCAACAAAGCATTCATTGGAGGGACTGGTCTTGGGTGTTTGCCTCTGACTGGCCCTGCTTATTGCTTAGGTGATGGGGCACACTATCATACAATATCAGAAAAATGTAGTTTATGATTGTTAACAGTAGCAATAATAAAGACCGTTCTTTTTATCACCATTATTTAACCAATTTCGCATTAAGCTTAGTTGCTGAACCATCAATTTTGTTCGGCTTATCGCTGCTAAGCTTTAGAGGCTACCCACATGTGCGCACTGCGTGCCTATTTTTACTATTTCATCGCGGGCACAACATGTAATATTCGATTGGCGTTTGCTTAGTGTAGCGCGAGTCAAACTGCGCACCTAATAAAATTACGTCAATGGAATTAAGCTGTTGAATAATTGAAATATTAAAAGGAAATAATTTGTGAGGTGTTTAATTTTTGCAATTAGTAATAAATTTTCCCTGTCAAACAATTCATTGTTTTCCTTTCAATAATCTGAGTGAAAAGCAAGGTAACAAAAGAGACATTTTTTTGCAGATTCTTTTTTGCAGAAAGCGTGTTTTTTTTTAGAAACTGTTTGAATAAATTTGAGAGAAAGTTTTTGCAATCAATGGCAATGTAATATTTTTGAAAACGAATTGTAGAAAAATCATTATTATTATTAGAAAAATTGCTCAAAAGTTATACTCTAATGTTGTACATTTATGCATATTGCACGAGTAGGGGCCTAAAAAACATAAACTTGACATTATGTTAATAAAACACCAATATTCGAAGTACGCCAAAAATTATCACAGAAAAATGAAAAAGTATGTGCAGGTATTTGCTTTTATACATTCGGTGAAAACGAAAAAACACTTACCTGTATGAGAATTTTAACTTATGAAAATGTAAGTCGAAAATTTTCCTCTGAAAATGTTTAGGGGGGGTCTGCAACCACTAATGTGTCTATTTTGTCCTTATTTTCTGAATTTTTGAGAGAGGAAAGGGAATGAATACATTGAAATGAACTAAATTTGTTCATTGAAATGAACTAAACATGAGAAATTAAAATCATGTGCAATGGGAGGTAAAAAGATAATTACCTAAGAAACTAGCCTTGTTTGAGTTCGACGTACATTAGAATGTTTCATGTCATGTTCAGAAAAAAGGGGGTAAACCATGTTATAATGAACAATAAAAATTGAACAAAAATTTGCTTATAGAAAATACTCCGTTTTTGGCTTTATAGTATCTTATCTATGAGCGAAAACTAACATCTGCAGTGCACATTTTTCTTTTAGTTTATGGAGACACTTGAAATAGTTGACCAATTTGAATAACGTTAACATAAACATCTTTTTTTCCGGGGTGTTGTTACAAGGAATAAAATAATTTGGTCTATTTTTTTTCAATGTAAATAGTATTTCTTGGAATTGTTGAAACAATATTTTTGTTGCATATTTTTCCTTACACTAATTTTCTGAAATTATGGCTCTTCATCCTAGAGATAACGAAAAGTCATCAAAATTTATGTCCCCGTCCACAGAAAAACACTTGTCTTGTGTTGATATCAAAATTCAAAAAGCCAATATTACTAGCACTTTAGGACAAGACAATTTCTACTTCAGTTATATTTTGTCTAAGCTGCTGTTTGAGAAGGATTGAAAATAACTCGCAAGAATTCAAAGGAAAAATTTCATTGATAGCCAAATTGCCTCTTCAATGGTAAGCAAAGAAAACATAAAGAAAACCTAAAATTCAGAGCCTATCACATAATTTAAGAACAAAAGCTCTTATGGATTAAACTTCCTTATCAAGACCATACATTTCATTTATCATAGTCATATTTATACGTAATCCAACAGATAATCTAACACAATATTTATCTTATAAAATACTTAAAGCATTAAGAAGCATTTTTGTATGTTTTTTTTAAACATTTTCTGTAGTTTAGAGTAGCACAGCCATGCATCATATATACATAGATATCATTTGGTAATTTGACTAGTCTAAAATTTTTTAAAAATTTTCAACGTTTCGCAAATCATTTCATCATTTTATATTTATCCATACGATGAAAACAAAAACGACATGATTGATCACAACCAATGGTAAAGTTATACTAATTGATATTTATGAATATCTGCAAATGCATTATATAATATTTCCGCTGTTACGTCAGAGAAAATAGTAGCTACATCAAAAATATTTCAAGAAAACATCATTAAGTATTTTCATTCTAAATACAGATAACAAAAAAAAATGTTCTTCGACTATCATAGGCATTTAAAAATTATAAAATATTTGCAAAGTGTTTTACGTTTTTAGATGAGAATGATAGTAAACTAAATCTTGAATGCATGTGTGATAAAGAATATTTGATTGCACATTAAAACTAAGATTTAGGATTGAGGGAAATAATCAAGAAAGAAAGGTACATAGTTCAACAAATTGAAATGGGGCAAATCATCGTCAAACATCAATACAGAAGTCATTATAAAGAACAAGAAATACATGCAGAACATATAATACATTTCTCTGCTCTTATTTCTTCTGTTATAATTATTCAATATTGCAAGAATATTTTTGACAGATGGCAAATGCCTCTTAATTGTCTGAAAAAAAACATTTGAAGAAGCAAGAATTTTTTCATAATGCAAAGTAGCATTCGTCTATTTAGCTTTTTAGACTTTCCTTACTTTAGCAGTTATGTGAAAATGCTCATAAATTTCATTGAATTCAGAACTTATATAATTATGAGAGTCGAACTTCCACGATATGACTGACAGATGTTGTATACAGAATATCATGTATGTCATGTAAAATTTAAGTCGAAAATTTGCTCTGTAAATGTTTAGGGGGGGGGGGTCTGCAACCACTAATGTTTTTTTTTTCATTACTTTCTGAATTTTTGAGAGAGGAATAAGAATGAAAACATTGAAATGAACTAAATTTGTTAAAAACATGAGAAATTAAAATCATGTGAAATAGGATGATTAAAGATAATTACTTAAGAGACTAGCCTTGTTTGAGTTCGACAAACATTAGAAAGTTTCATGTTATGTTAAGAAAAATAGGGGGAAACCATAATATAATGAACAATAAAAATTGAACAAAAGTTGCTTATAGACAATACTCCTTTTTTGGCTTTATACTATCTTATCTATGAGCGGAAACTAACATCTGCAGTGCACATTTTTCTTTTAGTTGATAGAGACACTTGAAATAGTTGACCAATTTGAATAACGTCATCATAAACATATTTTTTCCCAGGGTGTTTTTATAAGAAATTATAATAATATGGTCTGTTATTTTCAATGTAAATGGTATTTCTAAGAATTGTTGAAACAATATTTTTGCTGCAGATTTTTTCTTACAATAAATTTCTGCAATTATGCTCTTTATCCCAAAAATGATGAAAAATCATCAAAATTTGTGTCCCGTCCACAGAAAAGTACTTGTCTTGTGTTAATATCAAAATTCAAAATGCCAATACTACTAGCACTTTAGGACAAGACAATTTCTGCTTCAGTTATATTTTGTCTAAGCTGCTGTTTGAGAAGGATTGAAAATAACTCGCTAGAATTCAAAGGAGAAATTTCATTGATAGCCAAATTACGTCTTCAAAGGTAAGCAAAGAAAACATAAAGAAAACCTAAAATTCAGAGCCTATTACATTATGCAAAAAGAACAGCTCTTATGGATTAAACTTCCTTATCAAGACCATACATTTCATTTATCATAATCATGCTTATACGTAATCCAACACATAATCTAACACAATATTTGTCTTATAAAATACCTAAAGCATTATGAAACATTTTTGTATGATTTTTTAATCATTTTCTGTAGTTTAGAGTAGCGCAGCTATTCATCATATATACATAGCTGCCATTTGGTAATTTGACTATTGTAAAATTTTTTAAAAATCTTTCACCGTTTCGCAAATCTTTGCATCATTTTATATTTATTCTTATGATGAAAACAATAACGAATTGATTTATCACAACTAAAGATAAAGCTCTACTTATTTATATTTATGAATGTCTGCAAATGTATTATATCATATTTCCAATGATACGCCAGAGAAAATAGTAGCTACATCAAAAATATTTGAAGCAACCATCATTAAGTATTTTTTTCTAAATAGAGATAACAAAAAAATGTTTTTTAACTATCATAGACATTTAAAAATTATAAATATTTGCAAAGTGTTTGACGTTTTTAGATGAGAATGATAGTAAACTAAATCTTGAGTGCATGTATGATAAAGAAAATTTGTTTGGACATTAAAACTAAGCTTTAAGATTGAGGGAAATGATAAAGAAAGAGTGGTACATAATTCAACAAATTGAAATGGGGCAAATCGTTATCAAACATCAATACAGAAGTCATTATAAAAACCAAGGAATGCATGTAGGACAAATGATACATTTTTCGTCTCTTGTTTCTTTTGCTACAATTATTCAATATTGCAAAAATATTTTTCATAAATGGCAAATGGCTTTTAATTGTCTGAAACAAAATATTTGAAGAAGAAAGAATTTTTTAATACTGCAAAGTTGCATTCCTCTATTTAGCTTTTTAGACATTCCTTACTTTAGCATGTCTGTCAAAATACTCATAAATTTCATTCAATTCAGAATTTATATAACTATGAGAGTCGATCTTCTCTATACGACTGGCTGATGTTGTAAAGCAGAATATCATGTATTGTTTAAAGGCCTCCATTTCTGTAACTAGACGACATGTAGTTACGAAGAGGCCCGCGAGTGTGTTAACACTGCGGAACAGACTATTTTGCATTTAATTTTGCTGGCTTAGTTTAGCAATAGGTCTTTTCCATTCATCTGGTAAACTGAGTTAACATGAGCAAACTTGAAATCAACCCATTTTAAATTTTTTCTAAACCGCTCTTGGCGAATTTCATATATTGTGTCATTTCCTTATAGTGGTCATTGAAATATTTTATTTCTTTCTATGCTTTTGTTTCTTACAAACCTTACATCTATTTATTCAAAACACGTTCTAAGCGGGTGAACTCTACTTATATGAATTCTTGTAAACATGAATCCTTATAATGAACAATTTGTATTATCTATTGCAACAAAATTCACTCATCATAAATTATCTGAAAGCAAACGTGAAAATATTTTTTGGAAAGGAAGTTAAAATTTTACATAATTATAGAAATCAATACTTGATTTATACAACCAAAAAAAGTTTAAGAACAAATGATTACATGATTATATTAATGATAAACCTTTCATAAATAAAGTAAATGTTTCACTATGAAAGCTTTAAAGAAATTAGTAATCGTCCACCTTCTAATAAATAGAAAATAAAGATGATATCAAGCTCAACAAAAGTGTTTCTTGGGACTCTCATAATCCTGTCTATTAGTGGCCAAATAATAAATGGTAATGACGACATATCAATCTGCAAGAAAAGCTTAGAGAGATTAAAAGACAACGTGAAAGAATGGATGGAAACTTGCGTTAATAAAAATGGCAATATCTATAACACAACTGCATGCAAGGAAGTAAAACAATACAACAAAGAAATGATGCAAATGCAAACAGAAATGTGTTTCTACAAAGGTATATTCATTAGATTTGACAAATTTTCATAGTTTCTTGTTCATAGCACCAAAAACAATATGCAACAATAATAGGTAGAAGTTATGCAGCCAATTTAATTTCGGGTATTAGTAATATTTCTACAGTGAAAAATTCTTTCTGAAAATATTTATTCTGGTCTTTCACCAAATATTATGATCGTAAAGTCTATAAAAATTTGCATCTTTTTAATCCGCTCGCATCGTTGTTATTTATAGTTTTTTATTGTTTATTTAGATGTTTATCCAAAGCCATATTTGATTATTATGAGCTTTGATAAAGTATACTCTGTCGATTCTATTACTGGAGATATTCATGTCAGCAGTATTAATGGATCCAGTAAGAATAAATTTTACCATGCATCAAAATATAATGACATAGAAATTGATGTAGTTGAGAATGTGCTTTACTACATTGATGACAAAGATATCAAACGGGGAAATTTTGACTTAACTAGAAACGAAGTTTTTGCGAAAAATATTTCTGTTCATGATATTACAGTTGACTGGATTGGTCGTCGTATCTTTTACATTGACTCCACGAACATTATCTACCAAATTCATTTGAAAAAGAAAATTACAAGTGTTATGAGGCTTCAACCAGGCTTACAATTTTGCAGCATTGCATTTGACCCAAAACATGGGTAAGGCGATATTGAAATTTTTTTTAATTTACTTGTAAGCGTAATCAATGTCAATCTATTGGAGGGTTTTCTTAAGTAAGGTAAGATTTTTTATTATTAGAGACGGCATTTTAATTTAATAGAAAAGTTGAATTTTTGAAGTCCGTATTATGGCCTGTTATTTAGAGGTACAAGAATAAAAAAAATATTGATTTTCGAGGGAAAACAAAACTCGCTTTTACCCAAGGGAGCAAATATTAAGTATTTTTTTGTGTATAAAGAAACAAACGTCATATATTTTGACGGCTTTTCAATAAAATCAATGAAATTTGGCCAGCAATATTTTATTGCGTGACTATGAGGCATTTCAAACCAACTGAAAGGATGAGCTCAGCTCCTGTGATTATTCAGCACACATGCAGTAGAAAATAACACGCAGATCCTGAAATTGCAAAAATCGACAGCGATATTTATGTTGAGCAACAAAAAAGCTTTGAGAAATATGTAACAACGGAGGGATCAATGTTTATAATTGATGAACTCGTTAATTGAAATAAAACAGACCGATAGAAACTGTAATAAAATATTAAATAATTACTTTACCGATGAAACTTTAGTGAAATACTCACAGAATATTGGATTGCCACAACCAAAAACAAAGAAGTACTCCAACTTCACTGTGCAACTTGGTGTTGTACATTTAATAAGATTACTGGCTTCGGCTGGCCACCTAAGAGCGCTTTTCTTTAGCAGAAAATGCAAATTTGCTTGACGCCTCCATGGTAATCAAATGCTTAATAAGATATGCCCTACACAAAAGATTTCAACAGATTGGGAGCATTGTTTGTTGCTTTGCTGTGCCCTTTCATATACAGTGCAACAATCCCAATACGAAATAGCAATAAAGTTTTAAAAAATTCACGAAGGTGGTGAACGTAAGAAACTTCAACCTTTCGTTTTTTATTGAAGATAAAAAAACTGCGCACATTCCCACGTAGTTACATCAAAAATATAAAAAAGAATTTTAGTTTTCAAAAAATGTGGCAATTTAGAAAAAAATCAGTATGTCAAGTTTATAGTTTTTCAAGCCTTCTTTTAACTTGCATTGAATGGCGGAGTATATTGAAAAGTCAAGGGCTGCAATTTAAGTGTCTGCACACTACCCGGCAATCAATCCAATCACACATCCAATCAAATCACGGGATTGGAAAATCGTTCCAATACCTTTAGTTCATGCAGTGTTTTTTAGTGTAATTGATGCAAACGTTAGATCTGTAGTTGCTCAACTGATGATGAATCTAAAGATAATAATCACTTTAGAGATTAAAAAGAAATGGTCTGAAAAGCCCTGAAGCGAGAACTTTCTGAATATGTTATAAATAATTTACAAATTTATAAAAATTTCCTCTTCTAACGATTTCTATAAACTCTCCATTCATGAGAGCCTTCTAATCAATAAATACAAGTCTTCACTCATCGTTCAAAAAGTTCCATTGCACTTGACCTCTCTTAGCTTCAGTATATTTTACTTCTCAACTTCTTTATCATGTATTCCATTTTGCACCGCCTCCTTAAGTCGTAAGTTAACACCTTTTGTAAATACAATATCTTGTTTTAACATCTCATTATAAATTATAATTTGACTGAATATGTCTTGAGTAAGTACGAAACGTCGGTATAAATTCCATTATACAACTTTTGGTCTATTTCTATGGCTCTAGTTAAAACTTTATGTTGGCCATTAATTTTTATCATATTACAAGAAAAAACTAATTTTCACGAACACAAAAAACCAAAAGAACGTTAGTATATACGAGAAAGTTTTTAAAGAGTTCGGGGCAAGGTGAAATGAATGACAAGAAGACATGGACTTTACTGTTACTCAATGAGTAATATATTTAAGAAATGTATAAGAGAATGCAAATATGCTGCGATGATAATTAAAACTGCCAGTTGCATCAAACTTTTTCGATAAAGTAAGGGCCATAGTGTTCAAGCAGTTTTTGCAGCTTGTCTAATCAAGAGAATCCTAAAAACACGAACATGACATGGCAATAGAATCATCATTTTCAAATGATACCAATAGCGCTAGCTCCAGTGTCAATTTTTCTAATTTTTCAGAAAAACAATGAAGAAATTTGACAATTGAATAGAGAAGGTTAAGATAGTTGTAAAAATCGTTTGTCCAAACAAACTGAAAAAGTATCAACAAAAGACAATGTTTGTGAAGCTATAGCTCTTTTAAAGACATTTGTAGACGATGATCCATCCAAGGAGCTGCTACTTTTCATGCAAGATGAAACTGAAAAATTAAGAAAGCTTAAACTGAAATGACAAAGCTTTCTTAAATTTATATCTACATTAAATGGTGCATATCATTTACCAACACCAAATTTTCAATTCGAACAAAATTTCCACGCATCAGGTAATTTTAGCATTATCAATTACCAACACAATTCATTCAGCAGCCACTCCAAACTACAGCATTACTCATTCCGACAATAATCTCAAACAATACCAATCATTATAGAAGTTATGTGAATAAAAATAACATATTACATTTATTATGCTCTGAATCACATGCAATGTTTAATTACTTCATATATTTTAGTTCGGTTTTCAAACGAGGGATTTCAAATATTAAAGATGATCTTTTCCTGTTAGCTACAATAGCTTTATGTTGCTATATTATCAAATTTCATGAATATGTTCCATTAAACCGTCTATATATGAAAGTAGTTCTGAATACTTTGACAACATCTTTGTCTAAATTAAAAAAATCTATCTTTTCTTTTATGTATATATTAGCCTGTTTATTGTTTATGTATTTCATTACGTATAGAGAAAACTAATGTACAAAACAAATATTTTTATTAAGGTATCTATTCTTGGCAGAAAGTACAGAACTTTTCTTATGGTTATGGAGCATGACTGCAAATAAACATGATATTTTTTCAGTTTCACTTCAATCAATAGCACATGATCTAACGCTTGACATGGCTAAAGAGAAGATTTATTGGCGAGTGTCAAACGGAAATGTTTTTTCTTGTGATTACTACTCCCATAATGTAATTGATTTTGGAACTTCAGGAGGTCCCATGGCATTATTTGGGGATTTCATTTATATCATGACTAGTGTTGGACGAAGTGTCATTAGTGTCCATAACACAACAGATCAACGTACGAGGCGTAAATTTTTTCTTCCTCTTAACAACGGTTATCTTGATGTAGCTGTACACAGTATCACTCCTGACTCAAACGGTAGTTAAATATTTACTTATTTGACATAATAACGTAAGACTTACAAAAACTCCCACGCCAATGTACATAAAACAGAAAGACCTTAAAAAGTTCAAAGTTACATTGCCTTATTAAACGGTTGTTCTTCCTTCCCAAATTATAGAAAATTTGATAAACATTAAGTTCAAAGTGCAAAGTGTCTAATATGAATGTTTTTGCAGTTTGTCTATTCTTGCCAAATTTGTTAGGTGTTAAATTTACATCTTTATTGTTTCTTACATCATTTCAACAATCACTCTGGCTTGTAATCAGTCTTAAGTAAGAAAGAAATTCATGAAAATAGAATGAAAGACAAAAACGTCAAATTTGAGCATGTTGTGCAGTGAGCTTAATATTTATCAAATCTTCTAAATATTTAGTACATTGCAAAACAGAGCTCAAAATTTTAAATCTTTGGATTAAACTAGATTTGAAAATTTTGATTTTCTTTCTGCATGCAGTTCAAAGTGAGAAAATTACGAAGTACTCTCATGGTTTTCGAAATTAAATCTTAATTCATTTTACTTTTAAATAATCAAGACAAGGCAATGCCAAAATACAGGAGCTTTGGCACATTATGTTAGAACTATTGATCAATTGATAATTTCCAGAACATTTTTTAATTATCTAACTTCTTTAGATACATCCTTTATAGTATCCCAAACAGCCAGCAAATCTGTTCATACTCTGTAAATATTCATCATTTATTTAATTGTTTTGTTTTTACAATATTCCTGAACACCAAAGATACCAACAATAAATCACAAATTTCCTAGCTGGGTACGTCATAGTGGATACTGAATGACAAATTGTGTTCTTTGAGAAAGAACATGTTTTCTTTTGAAAACCATAGTTGATTTTATTTTTAATTTTATTAATCTAGTGACAAACACTTTTCGCTTTCCTTTATGTGGACCCAACACTTACTATCGTAAAATTAATGGATCATTAAACTGCACGTGTATGGAAGGATACTCAGGAGAATGTAACTCGTGCCAGGGTATGGATTTATAACTAAACATACATAACTTGTTCTACACGGACATAATTTAACATAACCTATTATAAATATGCCCATAAAAAGATTAAATAATACCAGAGAAAAAGGGCTGCCTGTTGACAAAATTTTCCGTGGAGGAATGTGATAATCCTTATATTATTTGTTTTGTTACGATTTTTACATTAATTATGGCTTTTTAAAGCTGAAATCTTTAGCTTATGTAGCTCCATTAAAATTTTTTTGCATATTAAAAAGGAGCATCTCCAAATTAACACTGCAGTGCAATTTTATGTCTTTTAATGTCGTGCTATCTATTTTAAGAATTCATTTTTAATTTGTTTTTAGCTGACCGTTAAGATTCAGCTAAAGCCATGCCTAGAGAGCACCAGAAATGTCTTTCTGAATAAGTAAAAACAAAGTTCTTTTAAAAATACGATATAGTTTTCCACGTTGTAAGCTAAGAGTCTATGTGAACAATTTACTTTTTATTTTTTTGCTTGTTTCAACAAATTATGGGGCAGTGTTGCCATATGGCAATAAAATCAAATGATTGAATGGAAAACTAATGGGAACATTCGCAAGTTAAAGTGTTAATAAGATATTTATATTACAAAAAGAAATGAGGACTGATCTAAATAAAAATTATTTGGACTCCTGAAAGTCAAATAGTGTCTACTTGTCTAAAATGTTTTGATATTGTACTCATGTAAGTTTTTTATCAATTTTTTGTTACTAATTTAATTCATCAATTTTGCCTAAGAAGATTTTACAATGGCATCTAACATATTAGGATACTTTATATGTATACATGAAACTTAGAATATTTCGGAGTTGAGACTTCTATGTTTTGCATTATCTCTTGATTTTCTTTTTTTTTCAGTTATCAACTCTGTTAGACTTCGGGGACCAGAAAGTTCTATTGGCAGAGGTCGTGTAGAAGTATTTTATAATGGAGAATGGGGAACAATTTGTGATGATGTCTGGGATATAAACGATGCAATAGTCGTTTGTCGACAACTTGGTTATGACTATGCTTTCAGGGCTTTACTAGGAGGTAATGTTCCCCATGGCAGTGGAAGAATATGGTTAGACGACGTTCAATGTGTAGGAAAAGAAAGGAATATTTCGAGCTGTTCACATAGAGGATGGGGATTACATAATTGTATACATAATGAAGATGCTGGTGTACAATGTTCAGGTTTGTATCTACATTATTTACATTTTTATACAAAGATGATAAACTGAATTATTTGAGGGATCATCAATGATTAATTGAAACATTTAATATGATTCGACAATACCAGAAAAAATGGTCAGTGAATTGACCAACTTTTCCTTGGAGGAATATGATAATCCTTAAATTATCAGTTTTGTTACGATTGTTTACATTCATTATAGCTATTTAAAGCTCTATGCTGTAGCTTATGATGCTTCATTAAAATTTTTTTGCACATTAATAAGGAGCATCTTCAAATTTACACTGCAGTGTAATTTTATGTCTTGTAATGGCGTGCTGTCTATATTAAGAATTCATTTTTAAATTCGTTTTTAACTGACCGTTATGATTTAGCTAAAGCTTTACCTAGAGAGCACCAGAGACATATTTCTCAATAATTAAAAAGACAGTTATTTTAAAAATGCGATAAAGATTCCCACGTTTTAAACGAAGAGTATGAGTGAACTATTTACTCTTTATTTTTTGACTGTATCAACAAGTTATGGGGTACTTTTGCTATATTGCAATAAAATGAAATGATCGAATGGGAAAGCAATGGGGAAATTTCGCAAGTTAACGGGTTAAGAACTTATTTATATTACATAAAGAAATGAGGACTGGTCTAAATAAAATTTTTTTTGACTCATGAATGTCATATAGTGTGTCTGATGGCTAAAAACGTTTTGATATTGTAATTATGTAACAATGTTACAATGGCATCCAACATAACAGGATACTTTATATATAAACATGTAACTTAGAATATTTTCGAGTGGACACTTCTATGTTTTGCAATATCTCTCTTTTTTCTTTTTTTATCAGTTATAAACTCTGTTAGACTTCGGGGACCAGAAAGCTCTATTGGAAGAGGTCGTGTGGAAGTATTTTACAATGGAGAGTGGGGAACAATTTGTGATGATGGCTGGGATTTAAACGATGCTAAAGTTGTTTGTCGACAACTTGGTTATGACTATGCTGGCAGGGCTTTACTAATAGGCAATGTTCCACAAGGACATGGAAGAATATGGTTAGACGAAGTTCGTTGTGTAGGAAATGAAAATAATATTTCGAGTTGTTCACATAGTGGATGGGGATCACATAATTGTACACATGATGAAGATGCTGGTATACAATGTTCAGGTGTGTTTCTACATTATTTACATTTATTTACAAAAATAATAAACTGAATTATTTGAAGGATCCTCAATGATTAATCGAAACATTTAATATGATTTTCAAATACTGAAACAATATTGACAAATTCCTTTAGTATAAACACAGCTTCGGACGTAAATTAACCATATAAACACAACTCGTTCCAAGAGGACATAATTAAACATAACCTATTTTATGATTGCCCATAGAAAGATTCGATAATACTCGAGGAAAAGGGCAGTCCATTGACCAAATTTTCCGTGGAGGAATGTAATAATCCTTAAATTATCTGTTTTTTTTACGATTGTTTACATTCATTAGAGCTTTTTAAAGCTGTAGGCTGTAGCTTATAAAGGTCCATTAAATTTTTTTTTCAATTTAACAGAAGCATCTCCAAATTAACACTGAGTGTAATTTTATGTTTTTTAATGTCGTGCTGTCCATTTTAAGAATTCATTTTTAATTTGTTATTAACTGACCGTTTAGGTTCAGCTAGAGCCATGCTTACAGAGCACCAGAAACGTATTTCTGAATAATTAAAAAGACAGTTATTTTAAAAATACGATATAGTTTTCCACGTTGTAAGCGAAGAGTCTATGTGAACAATTTACTTTTTATTTTTTTGCTTGCTTCAACAAGTTATGGGGCAGTGTTGCCATATGGCAATAAAATCAATTGATTTAATGGAAAACTAATGGGAACATTTGCTAGTTAAAGTGTTAATAATATATTTCTATTACAAAAAGAAATGAGGACTAATCTATATAAAAAATTATTTGGACTCATGAAAGTCAAATAGTGTATACTTGTCTAAAACGTTTGATGTTGTACTCATGTGAGTTTTTTTATCAATTTTTTGTTACTAATTTAATTCATTAATTTCGCCTAAGAAGATTTTACAATGGCATCTAACAAATTAGGATACTTTATATGTATACATGTAACTTAGAATATTTCGGAGTTGAGACTTCTATGTTTTGCGTTACCTCTTGATATTCTTTTTTTATCAGTTATCAACTCTGTTAGACTTCGGGGACCAGAAAGTTCTATTGGCAAAGGTCGTGTAGAAGTATTTTACAATGGAGAATGGGGAACAATTTGTGATGATGGCTGGGATATAAACGATGCTAAAGTTGTGTGTCGACAACTTGGTTATGACTATTATTTCAGGGCTTTACTAGGAGGTAATGTTCCACATGGTAGTGGAAGAATATGGTTAGACGACGTCCAATGTGTAGGAAATGAAAGCAATATTTCGAGTTGTTCACATAGAGAATGGGGATCACATAATTGTAGACATAATAAAGATGCTGGTGTACAATGTTCAGGTTTGTATGTAAATTATCTACATTTTTATACGAAGATGATAAACTGAATTATTTGAGGGAGCTTTAATGATTAATTGAAACATTTAATATGATTTTATAATACTGAAATAGACATTGACAAATGCCTTAAGTATAAACAAAGCTTCGGACGTAAATTAACCAAATAAACATAACTCGTTCCACGAGTACATAATTAAACATAACCAATTTTAAGATTGCCCAGAGAAAGATTCGACAATACCAGAAAAAATGGGCAGTCCATTGGCCAACTTTTCCTTGGAGGAATATGATAATCCTTAAATTATCAGTTTTGTTACGATTGTTTACATTCATTATAGCTATTTAAAGCTGTATGCTGTAGCTTATGATGCTCCATTAAAATTTTTGCACATTAATAAGGAGCATCTCAAATTTACACTGCAGTGTAATTTTATGTCTTGTAATGGCGTGCTGTCTATCTTAAAATTCATTTTAAATTCGTTTTAACTGACCGTTAAGATTTAGCTAAAGCCATACCTAGAGAGCATCAGAAACATATTTCTCAATAATTAAAAAGACAGTTATTTTAAAAATGCGATAAAGATTCCCACGTTTAAAACGAAGAGTATGAGTGAACTATTTACTCTTTATTTTTTGCCTGTATCAACAAGTTATGGGGTAGTTTTGCCATATTGCAATAAAATGAAATGATTGAATGGGAAACCAATGGGGAAAATTCGCAAGTTAACGGGTTAAGAACTTATTTATATTACATAAAGAAATGAGGACTGGTCTAAATAAATTTTTTTTTCGACTCATGAAAGTCAAATAGTGTGTCTGATGGTCCAAAACGTTTTGATATTGTACTTTTGTAAGTTTTTTTATCAAATTTTTGTTCCTAATTTAAATCATTAATTTCGCACAAGAATATTTTACAATGGCACCCAACATAACAAGATACTTTATATATAAATATGCAACTTAGAATATTTTGGAGTGAAGACTTCTATGTTTTGCAATATCTCTTTATTTTCTTTTTTTATCAGTTAACAACTCTGTTAGACTTCGGGGACCAGAAAGTTCTATTGGCAGAGGTCGTGTGGATGTATTTTACAATGAAGAATGGGGAACAATTTGTGATGATGGCTGGGATTTAAACGATGCTAAAGTTGTTTGTCGACAACTTGGTTATGACTATGCTGGCTGGGCTTTACTAGGAGGTAATGTTCCACACGGCAGTGGAAGAATATGGTTAGACGAAGTTCGTTGTGTAGGAAATGAAAATGATATTTCGAGTTGTTCACATAGTGGATGGGGATCACATAATTGTACACATGATGAAGATGCTGGTATACAATGTTCAGGTTTGTTTCTACATTATTTACATTTAGTTACAAAGATAATAAACTGAATTATTTGAAGGATCCTCAATGATTAATCGAAACATTTAATATGATTTTCAAATACTGAAACAATTTTGACAAATTCCTTAAGTATAAACACAGCTTCGTACGTAAATTAACCATATAAACACAACTCGTTCCAGGGGGGGATCTAGAGTATGTCAAATCCGTCGCGCGACTGATGTTTGAAATTCAAAAATTACCTATTCATATTAATTTAAAATTCATTAATTATTCTTACTTTATTATCGCATTCACTTCGTGATAAAAATCCAGCTTTATTGATTATTGAAAACTAATGATTAATGCAATGAATATCGTTAGTAACAGATCTATTTGAATTTTGCTTATTTTGGAATAACCGACTGATAAGCTGCAAGGTGGCTTGACTGGTTCGACGGATAAAGGAGTCTATAAACGCCAAAACACTTATTTTATTGGTCAATGGCCAGATCAGTGGACAGTTTAGAATGGTCTCGACTGATAATAGGGTAGCCGGACGTATAAGGAGTCAATTGCTATCTACAATTAGTTCATTTGAATTTTTATTTTTATATGTAGATTGGTTTGACGGATTTCGACTGATAGCCAGACTAATAGTCAAGGTCACTGTCTGATTGAATGTTGATGGTTTCATAGTAATTTTATAAGAATGATGGAAAGTAAACTACAATCAGATGGATTGGAAATCTTTTACAAATTGATATATTGACATAGATGCTGCTGTCAAACTGTAAAGATTTTCAAGAGGGTGAAAAATTTATGGATAAATTATAAATGTAGCAAGACGATCTCATGACGACGTTTCAGTCATTGATGTTCAAAGAAAGCCAACATTGTTTTGGATTTTATCAGCAGGAATTTATATCAAAATCAATAAGTAAAAGGACAAATTAGAAGTGTATGCATGGATATAATATATCAAAGTCAATTTATGCGAGTGTGGCATGCGATTTATGTCAATGGCATTATGGGAAGCAGATTGATGATTTAAAATTGTTTATTGCCGAAGGTCTTTTTTAGCTATAATTTCTTGATGCTTGGAAATCATTTGCCGTTATATAGCAATAAATCTACATTCCTGCAAACATATATTTCAATGGACAAAATCTGTAGCAATAAGGCGCCATACTATATTATTTACTTTATCATTAAACGGAATGTTTGGGGCTTATGATAAGTTTATGATCATTGATCATTTAATCATTAGACAGTTATACTACGTATTGTTTAAGACTAACATTGATTACATTGAGAGCTGTTTACTCATAACCTTGTGATTTTTTTAGTCTTCTGATCCATGAAGCTTTTTATTTTTACAATTTGACTGGAATGGTATTAAACCTGGAGTATTTCACATACATGAAATGTTGTCCCATGTCACATATTTGTCCCCTTTTCTAACTAGACACCTCATGTAGAGATGTAAAGATTGTGTTAATCTGGCTCATACCAGATTGTTTTGCCATAAATTCCAAAGGGCTATTGAATGTATGAAGGCATTTTCTATAAAGTAAAAGTAATAACTCTATGTATCTGAATAAACCTTGAAATTTGGCAAAACAACAAAGTATTTTGATGATCTAACTAGGTAGTTTTCACATGATCATTATAATTTCTAATCTAAATTATTTCAGATTTACATTTAAACGAGCTTTGATCATACTTAAGAAATATATTTATCATAACCAGTAAATGACACATGAACCAATTTTCATTCATGTAATTATATAATTAAAGACATGTGGATTTACATTCTGTTTGTATTTGCAAATACAATGCTACTAGTGATTGCTATATGCTTTACACTGCAATACTTACAGGAGATAATAGTCTAGTGAAATGCCTAATAAACATTTATGGCATTAAGCTGTCATAACTGCAATTTTCACTCTAATAATTTTTGCTTAATCTTTGGCAGAAAAATTTTGAGTTTTTTTCTCAAAGGTGGATTTGCTGCTCCAATGGAGATGGGTAAAAGTTTAATAAACTTGCATGGTTTAAAGTCTGAGCTTTTCTATATCTATGAACTGTCACTTGTAATTTACCAAATTTCTAACTTAACTCATTACATAGAGGTTTGAATCTGGGGTCTCTAGGGGGTCTATGCCTGACAACTGGTAGAAATTTTTAAAGAGACTATATCTGTTTTTGAATAGCATTATTGTAAAATAAATTTCACGTTCCTAGACATGCTAATGAGCCATATATTTGGCATGATAATGAGCCTAAATGTTGTAAAACATTTATTTTCATTCACTTCATTTTTTTGAAAAGCATATAAGCAAAATGTGTTGTTTTACGCAAAACAGTGCCCTAGGAAATACATTTGTATTGCTCTAAAACACTGAAAATGGCATTTTCAAGGCTCTGAAATTCAAAATTTCTCAGGGGGGAATGCCTCAGACCCCCCCAGGTGCGGAGCGCCTCCGACGTTTTATGACTGATGTTTGAAAAATCCTAGATCCGCCCCTTACTCGTTCCACGAGGACATAATTAAACATAACCTATTTTATGATTGCCCATAAAAAGATTCCATAATACTCGAGAAAAAGGCAGTCCATTGACCAAATTTTCCGTGGAGGAATGTAATAATCCTTAAATTATCTGTTTTTTTACGATTGTTTACATTCATTAGAGCTTTTTAAAGCTGTAGGCTGTAGCTTATAAAGGTCCATTAAATTTTTCTTTGCATGTTTAACACAAGCATCTCGAAATTAACACTGCAGCGTAATTTTATGTCTTTTAATGACGTGCTGTCTATCTTAAGAATTCATTTTTAATTTGTTTTTAACTAACCGTTAAGATTCAGCTAAAGCCATGCCTAGACAGCACCACAAACGTATTTCTGAATAATTAAAAAGACAGTTATTTTAAAAATACGATATAGTTTTCCACGTTGTAAGCGAAGAGTCTATGTGAACAATTTACTCTTTTTTTTGCTTGTTTCAACAAGTTATGGGGCAGTGTTGCCATATGGCAATAAAATCAAATGATTTAATGGAAAACTAATGGGAGTATTCACAGAGTTAAAGTGTTAATGAATGCTATATTACGAAAAGAAATGAGGACTAATCTAAATAAAAAATTATTTAGACTCATGAAAGTCAAATAGTGTCTACTTGTCTAAAACGTTTTGATATTGAACTCATTTAAGTTTTTTTATCAATTTTTTGTTACTAATTTAATTCATTAATTTCGCCTAAGAAGATTTTACAATGGCATCTAACATACTTGAGAAAAACGACGATTTTTGAGCAAACGTATTTCAGCATTATCCAGATACCATCTTAGTGCAAGAATGGTTAGTGTTATTAATATGATACGTAATATGAGTATAGACAGGTGTACTTCTTATTAACTATTTTCACATCTTTTAAAATAAGAATCTTTATTTTTCGTTTAGAGACCCACCCGGGCACCACATCTATAGCAGAGTAGTTTATCAAATATCCTTTTGCGAACTTTTTCCAAATCTATGGTAGTTTATCAATTTTCATGCGGGATGTAATTCCCGCTATGTTAGTGAAACTTCTCGCCAATTATCTACCAGGATAAAGGAACATACTCACACAGACAAAAGAAACTCCACTATCTACAAACATCTTCAAGCCTCTCTCCTTCATTGTAAAAACAAATTCTCACCTTCTCATTTTAAAATCATCGACACTGATCAATCCACTTTCTCCTCCAAAGATCAGAGGAAGCTCTACACATTAATAAAATAATCCCGATTTAAAATGCTCCAAGTTCCACCACTACAACACTATGTTGCTTTATAATAATATTTTTGTTATAAGTTCTTAATACTTATTTTCTTTTCCTTTTTATAAATATTTTTGTATTTAGTAACTGAATCGTAATCCCTATTATTCATTTGTAAGTAATTTATTCCTTATCATATTACATATCATATTACTTAACACTAACCATTTCTGCACTGAAAGTGGCATTCTGATAATGTCAAAACATGTTTGCTATCAAATCAAATCGTCGTTTTCTCAAAGTGTTTTTAAAATTTACTTGCTAATTAGAATTATGGCATCTAACATATTAGGATACTATATGTAGCATGTAACTTAGAATATTTCAGGTTTAGACTTCTATGTTTTGCATTATCTCTTGATTTTCTTTTATCAGTTATCAACTCTGTTAGACTTCAGGGACCAGAAAGTTCTATTGGCAAGGTCGTGTAGAGTATTTTACAATGGAGAATGGGGAACAATTTGTGATGATGGCTGGGATATAAACGATGCTAAAGTTGTGTGTCGACAACTTGGTTATGACTATTATTTCAGGGCTTTACTAGGAGGTAATGTTCCACATGGCAGTGGAAGAATATGGTTAGACGACGTTCAATGTGTAGAATAGAAGTAATATTTCAAGTTGTTCACATAGAGAATGGGATCACATAATTGTAGACATAATAAAGATGCTGGTGTACAATGTTCAGGTTTGTATGTACATTATTTACATTTTATACAAAGATGATAAACTGAATTATTTGAGGGAGCTTCAATGATTAGTTGAAGCATTTAATATGATTTTATAATAATGAAATAGATATTGACAAATGCCTTAAGTATAAACACAGCTTCGGACGTAAATTAATCAAATAAACACAACTTGTTCCACGAGTACATAATTAAACATAACCAATTTTATGATTGCCCAGAGAAAGATTCGACAATACCAGAAAAAATGGGCAGTGAATTGGCCAACTTTTCCTAGGAGGAATATGATAATCCTTAAATTATCAGTTTTCTACGATTGTTTACATTCATTATAGCTATTTAAAGCTGTATGCTGTAGCTTATGATGCCCCATTAAAATTTTTTTGCACATTAATAAGGAGCATCTCCAAATTTACACTGCAGTGTAATTTTATGTCTTGTAATGGCGTGCTTTCTATCTTCAGAATTCAATTTTAAATTCGTTTTTAACTGACCGTTAGGGTTTAGCTAAAGCCATACCTAGAGAGCACTAGAAACATATTTCTCAATAATTAAAAAGACAGTTATTTTAAAAATGCGATAAAGATTCCCACGTTTAAAACGAAGAGTATGAGTGAACTATTTACTCTTTATTTTTAGCCTGTATCAACAAGTTATGGGGTAGTTTTGCCATATTGCAATAAAATGAAATGATTGAATGGGAAACCAATGGGGAAATTTCGCAAGTTAACGGGCTAAGAACTTATTTATATTACATCAAGTAATGAGGACTGGTCTAAATAAAAACTTTTTTCGACTCATGAAAGTCAAATAGTGTGTCTGATGGTCCAAAACGTTTTGATATTGTACTTATGTAAGTTTTTATCAAATTTTGTTACTAATTTAAATCATTAATTTCGCACAAGAATATTTTACAATGGCACCCAACAGGATACTTTATATAAACATGTAACTTAGAATATTTTGGGTGAAGACTTCTATGTTTTGCAATATCTCTTTATTTTCTTTTTTATCAGTTATCAACTCTGTTAGACTTCAGGGGACCAGAAAGTTCTATTGGCAGAGGTCGTGTGGATGTATTTTACAATGGAGAATGGGGAACAATTTGTGATTATGGCTGGGATTTAAACGATGCTAAAGTTGTTTGTCGACAACTTGGTTATGACTATGCTGCCAGGGCTTTACTAGGAAGTAATGTTCCACATGGCAGTGGAAGAATATGGTTAGACGAAGTTCGTTGTGTAGGAAATGAAAATAATATTTCGAGTTGTTCACATAGTGGATGGGGATCACATAATTGTACACATGATGAAGATGCTGGTATACAATGTTCAGGTTTGTTTCTACATTATTTACATTTATTTACAAAGATAATTAACTGAATTATTTGAATGATCCTCAATGATTAATCGAAACATTTAATATGATTTTCAAATACTGAAACAATATTGACAAATTCCTTAAGTATAAATGCAGATTAGGACGTAAATTAACCATATAAACACAACTCGTTCTACGAGGACATAATTAAACATAACCTAATTTATGATTGCCCATAGAAAGATTCGATAATACTCGAGAAAAAGGGCAGTCCATTGACCAAATTATCTGTTTTTTTACGATTGTTTACATTCATTATAGCTTTTTAAAGCTGTAGGCTGTAGCTTATAAAGTTCCATTAAAATTTTTTTGCATATTTAACAGAAGCATCTCCAAATTAACACTGAGTGTAATTTTATGTCTTTTAATGTCATGCTGTCTATCTTAAGAATTCATTTTTAATTTGTTTTTAACTGACCGTTAAGGTTCAGCTAAAGCCATGCCTAGAGAGCACCAGAAACGTATTTCTGAATAATTAAAAAGACAGTTATTTTAAAAATACGATATAGTTTTCCACGTTGTAATCGAAGAGTTTATGTGAACAATTTACTTTTTATTTTTTTGCTTGTTTCCACAAGTTATGGAGCAGTGTTGCCATATGGCAATGAAATCAAATGATTGAAGGGAAAACTAATGGGAACATTCGCAAGTTAAAGTGTTGATAAGATATTTATATTACAAAAAGAAATGAGGACTGATCTAAATAAAAAATTATTTAGACTCATGAAAGTCAAATAGTGTCTACTTGTCTTAAACATTTTGATATTGTACTCCTGTAAGTTTTTTTATCAATTTTTTGTTAGTAATTCAATTCATTAGTTTAGCCTAAGAATATTTTACAATGGCATCTAACATATTAGGATACTATATATACATGTAACTTAGAATATTTCGGAGTTGAGACTTCTATGTTTTGCATTATCTCTTGATTTTCTTTTTATCAGTTATCAACTCTGTTAGACTTCAGGGGACAGAAAGTTCTATTGGCAGAGGTCGTGTAGAAGTATTTTACAATGGAGAATGGGGAACAATTTGTGATGATGGCTGGGATATAAACGATGCTAAAGTTGTGTGTCGACAACTTGGTTATGACTATTATTTCAGGGCTTTACTAGGAGTTAATGTTCCACATGGCAGTGGAAGAATATGGTTAGACGACGTTCATTGTGTAGGAAACGAAAATAATATTTCGAGTTGTTCACATAGAGGATGGGGATTGCATTATTGTAGACATGATGAAGATGCTGGTGTACAATGTTCAGGTTTGTATGTACATAATTTACCTCTTTATAGAAAGATAATAAACTGAATTATTTGAGGGATCTTCAATGATTAATTGAAACATTTAATATGATTTTATAATACTGAAATAGATATTGACAAATGCCGAAAGTATAAACACAGCTTCGGACGTAAATTAAACAAATAAACACAACTCGTTCCACGAGTACATAATTAAACATTACCAATTTTATGATTGTCCAGAGAAAGATTCGACAATACCAGAAAAAATTGGCATTGAATTGGCCAACTTTTCCTTGGACGAATATGATAATCCTTAAATTATCAGTTTTGTTACGATTGTTTACATTCATTATAGCTATTTAAAGAGTAGCTGTAGCAGCTTATGATGCTCCATTAAAATTTTTTTGCACATTAATAAGGAGCATCTCCAAATTTACACTGCAGTGTAATTTTATGTCTTGTAATGGCGTGCTTTCTATCTCAACAATTCATTTTTAAATTCGTTTTTAACTGACCGTTAAGATTTAGCTAAAGCCATACCTAGAGAGCATCAGAAACATATTTCTCAATAATTAAAAAGACAGTTATTTTAAAATGCGATAAAATTCACGTTTTAAACAGAGAATTCTGAGTGAACTATTTACTCTTTATTTTTTGCCTGTATCAACAAGTTATGGGGTAGTTTTGCCATATTGCGATAAAATGAAATGATTGAATGGGAAACCAATGGGGAAAGTTCGCAAGTTAACGGGTTAAGAACTTATTTATATTACATAAAGAAATGAGGACTGGTCTAAATAAAATTTTTTTTCGACTCATGAAACTCAAATAGTGTGTCTGATGGTCCAATAGTTTTGATATTGTACTTAAGTAAGTTTTTTTTATCAAATTTTTATTACTAATTTAAATCATTAATTTTGCACAAGAATATTTTACAATGGCACTCAACATAACAGGATACTTTATATATAAACATGTAACTTAGAATATTTTGGAGTGAAGACTTCTATGTTTTCAAATATCTCTTTATTTTCTTTTTTTATCAGTTATCAACTCTGTGAGACTTCGGGGACCAGAAACTTCTATTGGCAGAGGTCGTGTGGATGTATTTTACAATGGAGAATGGGGAACAATTTGTGATGATGGCTGGGATTTAAACGATGCTAAAGTTGTCTGTCGACAACTTGGTTATGACTATGCTGGCAGGGCTTTACTAGGAGGTTATGTTCCATATGGCAGTGGAAGAATATGGTTAGACGAAGTTCGTTGTGTAGGAAATGAAAATAATATTTCGAGTTGTTCACATAGTGGATGGGGATCACATAATTGTACACATGATGAAGATGCTGGTATACAATGTTCAGGTTTGTTCCTACATTATTTACATTTATTTACAAAGATAATAAACTGAATTATTTGAAGGATCCTCAATGATTAATCGAAACATTTAATATGATTTGCAAATACTGAAACAATATTGACAAATTCCTTAAGTATAAACACAGCTTCGGACGTAAATTAAACATAAAAACACAACTCGTTCCACGCGGACATAATTAAACATAACCTATTTTATGATTTCCCATAGAAAGATTCGATAATACTCGAGAAAAAGAGCAGTCCATTGACCAAATTATCTGTTTTTTTTACGATTCTTTACATTTATTATAGCTTTTTAAAGCTGTAGGCTTTAGCTTATAAAGGTCCATTAAAATTTTTTTGCATATTTAACTGAGGCATCTCCAAATTAACACTGAGTGTAATTTTATGTTTTTTAATGTCGTGCTGTCTATCTTAAGAATTCATTTTTAATTTGTTTTTAACTGACCGTTAAGGTTCAGCTAAAGCCATGCCTAGAGAGCACCAGACGTATTTCTGAATAATTAAAAAGAGAGTTATTTTAAAAATACGATATAGTTTTCCACGTTGTAATCGAAGAGTCTATGTGAACAATTTACTTTTTATTTTTTTGAATGTTTTATGAAGTGCGGTATTTGAAATTAAATGAGGATATGATCTTCGCACTTTGCTGGACAATTTAAAACTTAATCGTCTCAAGGACCTGAAAATAAAGGTTTGACTCAGAAAGTTCAAACCCCGTCTGACCTTTGCGGTGCCCGGTGCAGTTTCTGGCCTTCTGGGCTTTGAGTCACACGGTGGTGAGGCAGTTCAATATTTGAACCATGTTTTCGTGAAGCTATGAGAGTCGCACGGTGTTGGCCTGCTCACTTGCTGTGTGACTTCATAGCGATCAGAGCCTGCACCAGCCTGAAGATCATCAAGGTCAGGTTTCCCGATTGATCACCTGATGTTCGGAGTCCTGAACGACAACTAAATTGTCAACAAGAATGCAGATGTCTGGACTATCAAATACCACATTCATAAAACATTCATTCGACATTCACTTTCGAGAGAGCATGGGCCCAACAATATTGACCTGCTCACACTGTGTGGCTTGCTTGGCTCAGTGGGTCAGGCACTGCGGCACTTTGAGGTTCATGGGTTCAGATCCCGTTAGTCACCTAGTTTTTTTCAGGTCCTGAGACGATTGCTTAAATTGTCCAAGCAGAAGTGCGAAGATCATATCTCATTTAATTTCAAATACCGCACATCATAAAACATTCATTCGACATTCCTTTCCGTAGAAACATAGGCCCAACAATGTGGCCTGCTCACCCACTGTGGCGGCTTGGCAGCTCAGTAGGTCCAGGCACTGCACCGGCACCGCAGAAGGTCATGGGTTCCAGATCCCGTTGGAGTCACCTGATTTTTTCCAGGTCCACCGAGGACAGTGCTTAAATTGTCCAGCAAAGTGCGAAGATCATATCCTCATTTAATTTTTATTTTTTTGCTTCTTTCAACAAGTTATGGAGCAGTGTTGCCATATGGCAATAAAATCAAATGATTGAATGGAAAATTAATGGTAAAATTCACAAGTTAAAGTGTTAACATGATATTTATATTACAAAAAGAAATGAGGACTGATCTAAATAAAAAATTATTTAGACTCATGAAAGTCAAATAGTGTCTACTTGTCTAAAACGTTTTGATATTGTACTCATGTAAGTTTTTTTATCAATTTTTTGTCACTAATTTAAGTCATTAATTTCGCCTAAGAAAATTTACAATGGCATCTAACATATTAGGATACTTTATATGTATACATGTAAATTAGATTATTTTGGAGTTGAGACTTCTATGTTTTGCATTAACTCTTGCTTTTCTTTTTTTATCAGTTATCAACTCTGTTAGACTTCGGGGACCAGAAAGTTCTATTGGCAAAGGTCGTGTAGAAGTATTTTACAATGGAGAATGGGGAACAATTTGTGATGATGGCTGGGATATAAACGATGCTAAAGTTGTGTGTCGACAACTTGGTTATGACTATTATTTCAGGGCTTTACTAGGAGGTAATGTTCCACAAGGCAGTGGAAGAATATGGTTGACGACGATTCAATGTAGGAAATGAAAGTAATATTTCGAGTTGTTCACATAGAGGAATGGGATCACATAATTGTAGACATAATAAAGATGCTGGTGTATACAATGTTCAGGTTTGTATATACATTATTTACATTTTACAAGATGATAAACTGAATTATTTGAGGGAGCTTCAATGATTAATTGAAACATTTAATAGGATTTTATAATACTGACATAGATATTGACAAATGCCTTAAGTATAAACACAGCTTAGACGTAAATTAACCAATAAACACAACTCGTTTCACGAGTACATAATTAAACATAACCAATTTTGCAGTTGCCCAGAGAAAGATTCGACAATACCAGAGAAAATGGGCAGTCCATTGTAACTTTTCCTTGGAGGAATATGATAATCCTTAAATTATCAGTTTTGTTACGATTGTTTACATTCATTATAGCTATTTAAAGCTGTATGCTGTAGCTTATGATGCTCCATTAAAATTTTTTTGCACATTAATAAGGAGCATCTCCAAATTTACACTCCAGTGTAATTTTGCGTCTTGTAATGGCGTGCTGTCTATCTTAAGAACTCATTTTTAAATTCGTTTTTAACTGACCGTTAATATTTTTACTAAAGCCATACTAAGAGAGCACCAGAAACATATTTCTCAATAATAAAAAAGACAGTTATTTTAAAAATGCAATAAAGATTCCCACGTTTTAAACGAAGAGCATGAGCGAACTATTTACTCTTTATTTATTGCCTGTATCAACAAGTTATGGGGTAGTTTTGCCATATTGCACTAAGATGAAATGATTGAATGGGAAAGCAATGGGGAAAGTTCGCAAGTTAACGGGTTAAGAACTTATTTATATTACATAAAGAAATGAGGACTGGTCTAAATAAAATTTTTTTTCGACTCATGAAACTCAAATAGTGTGTCTGATGGTCCAATAGTTTTGATATTGTACTTATTTAAATTTTTTTATCAAATTTTTGTTACTAATTTAAATCATTAATTTTGCATATTTTACAATAGCACTCAACATAACAGGATACTTTATATATAAACATATAACTTACAATATTTTCGAGTGAAGACTTCTATGTATTGCAATATCTCTTTATTTTCTTTTTTTATCAGTTATCAACTCTGTTAGACTTCAGGGACCAGATTCTGGCAGGTCGTGGATGTATTTTACAATGGAGAATGGGAACAATTTGTGATGATGGCTGGGATTTAAACGATGCTAAAGTTGTTTGTCGACAACTTGGTTATGACTATGCTGCAGGGCTTTACTAGGAGGTAATGTTCCACATGGCAGTGGAAGAATATGGTTAGACGAGTTCGTTGTGTAGGAAATGAAATAATATTTCGAGTTGTTCACATAGTGGATGGGGATCACATAATTGTACATGATGAAGATGCTGGTATACAATGTTCAGGTTTGTTTCTACATTATTTACATTTATTTACAAAGATAATAAACTGAATATTTGAAGGATCCTCAATGATTAATGAAGATTTAATATGATTTTCAAATACTGAAACAATATTGACAAATTCCTTAAGTATAAACACTTCGGACGTAAATTAACCATATAAACACAACTCGTTCCACGAGGACATAATTAAACATAACCTATTTTATGATTGCCCATAGAAAGATTCGATAATACTCGAGAAAAGGGCAGTCCATTGACCAAATTTTCCGTGGAGGAATTAATAATCCTTAAATTATATGTTTTTTACGATTGTTTACATTCATTATAGCTTTTAAAGCTGTAGGCTGTAGCTTATAAAGTCCATTAAAATTTTTGCATATTTAACAGAAGCATATCCAAATTAACTTGCAGGTGTAATTTTATGTCTTTTAATGGTCGTGCTGTCTATCTTAAGAATTCATTTTTAATTTGTTTTTTTAACTGACCGTTAAGGTTCAGCTAAAGCCATGCCTAGAGAGCACCAGAAACGTATTTCTGATAATTAAAAGACAGTTATTTTAAAAATACGATAATAGTTTTCCACGTTGTAAGCGAAGAGTCTATGTAGACAATTTACTTTTTATTTTTTGTTTCTTTCAACAAGTTATAGGGCAGTGTTGCCATATGGCAATAAAATCAAATGTTTAATGGAAACCAATGGGAATTCACAAGTTAAAGTGTTAATATGATATTTATATTACAAAAAATGAGGACTGATCTAAATAAAAATTATTTAGACTCATGAAAGTCAAATAGTGTCTACTTGTCTAAAGTGTACTCATATAAGTTTTTATCAATTTTTTGTTACTAATTCAATTCATTAATTTCACCCAAGAAGATTTTAAAATGGCATCTAACATATTAGGATACTTTATATGTATACATGTAACTTAGATAATTTTGGAGTTGAGACTTCTATGTTTTGCATTAACTCTTGCTTTTCTTTTTTTATCAGTTATCAACTCTGTTAGACTTCGGGGACCAGAAAGTTCTATTGGCAGAGGTCATTAATAGAAGTATTTGCAATGGAGAATGGGGAACAATTTGTGATGATGGCTGGGATATAAACGATGCTAAAGTTGTGTGTCGACAACTTGGTTTATGACTATTCTTCAGGGCTTTAGGGTAATGTTCCACATGGCAGTGGAAAGAATATGGTTAGACGACGTTCAATGTGTTAGAGAATAGAAAGTAATATTTCGAGTTGTTCACATAGAGGATGGGGATCACATAATTGTAGACATATTGAAGATGCTGGTATACAATGTTCAGGTTTGTATGTACATTATTTACATTTTATACAAAGATGATAAACTGATTATTTGAGGATCTTCAATGATTAATTCAAACATTTAATATGATTTTATAATACTGAAATAGATATTGACAAAGCCTAAGTATAAGAACTTCGGCACTGGGACATAAATTAACAAAATCGTTCCTTGTACGGTTACATAACATAGTTTTGGGATAGAAAGATTCGAACAATAGAAAGAGTGGAGTCCATTTGGCCAAATTTTCCTTGGAGGAATATGATAATCCTTAAATTATCAGTTTTGTTTACAATTGTTTACATTCATTATAGCTATTTAAGAGCTGTAGGCTGTAAGCTTATAATGCTCCATTAAAATTTTTTGCACATTAATGAGGCATCTCCAAATATACACTGCAATTGTAATTTTATGTCTTGTAATGCTGCGTGCTGTATCTTATAGATTCATTTTAAATTCGTTTTAACTGACCGTTAAGATTTGGCTAAAGCCATACCTAGAGAACACCAGAAACGTATTTCTAATAATTAAAAGACAGTTATTTTACAAAAATGCGATAAAGATTCCAAGGTTTTAAGCTTGAATAGTTTGAGTGAACTATTTACTCTTTATTTTTGCCTGTATCAACAAGTTATTAGGTAGATTTCATATATGCAATAAAATGAAATGATTGAATGGAAACCAATGGGGAAGTTCGCAAGTTAAAGGGTTAGATTACTTATTTATATTACATAAAGAAATGAGGACTGGTCTAAAATAAAATTTTTTTCGACTCCTTGAGGAGTCAAATAGTATGTCTGATGGCTCAAAACGATTATTGTACTTGTAAGTTTTTTATCAAATTTTTTTTACTAATTTCAATGATTAATTTCGCACAAGAATGTTTTACAATGGCACCCAACATAACAGGATGCTATATATAAATGTAACTTAGAATATTTCGGAGTAGAGACTTGTATGTTTTGCAATATCTCTTTATTTTCTTTTTTTTATCAGTTATCAACTCTATTGTCAGACTTCAAGGGACCAGAGAAGTTCTATTGGCAGAAGTCGTGTGGATATATTTTACAATGGAGAATGGGAACAATTTGTGATGATGAAGCTGTTTAAACTGATGCTAAAGTTTGAAATCGACAACTTTGGTTATGACCCCTATGCTGGCAAGGGCTTTACTAGGAGGTAATGTTCCACATGGCAGTGGAAGAATATGGTTAGACGAAGTTCGTTGTGTAGGAAATGAAAATATTTTCGAGTTATTCACATAGTGGATGGGGATCACATAATTGTACACATGATGAAGATGCTGGTATACAATGTTCAGGTTTGTTTCTACATTATTTACATTTATTTAAAAGATAATAAACTGAATTATTTGAAGGATCCTCAATGATTAATCAAAACATTTAATATGATTTCAAATACTGAAACAATATTGACAAATTCCCTTAAATTATAAACACAGATTCGGACATAAATTAACCATATAAAACACAACTCGTTCCACGAGGACATATTTAAACATAATCTATTTTATGATTGCCATAGAAGATTCGATAA